>NC_056744.1:1581993782-1582063782 GCF_019279795.1 Protopterus annectens | reverse complement strand
GCCTCAAGTGTAGACCAAGTCCCAGGGACTATCTTCCCTTCAAAGTCCCCCCCACCCACCCAAGAAGAGAGATGGTCGTCATGATCATGCCCTGCAGGAGAGGAAGAACAAATTGTCTGCTGGCTGACAATCAACAGATTTCCTTCAGCATGATGGAAAAATCCATGGAGTGAGTCAAGTAGGACCACTGTGTCACTAGTATCCACTGCAGTATCTTCATATAGTACATCACCAGTGGAACTAACCAGATTCCTGCAGCAATGTGACCTAAGAGTCTGAGAGCTAGGGAAGCCAGGGGTTTCCTGTGATACAGTAAGAAACTGGCCTGAGTATGAAAGACAGACAGTCTGAGAGCTGGAAATGAAATCAGAGATGCTGTGTCCAAGTGACAGCTTATGAATGCCAACATCTGAACTGGTTTAAGGCTGAATTGTTGATAGTTTACAGTGATTCCCCAAGGAAAGACAAATGGAGTAAGGAATCCCAGGCCCTGACTAAAGATGCCCTCATGGAGATGGTGAGAAGCCAATCATCCAGGTAAGGAAAGACCTGGAAACCCTGCAGCTTGAGCCAGTCTTGCCTGACTGCCATGCACTTGGTGAACACCCTGGAGGGGATGATGGTGAGACCAAAGGACAGCATCCTGAACCAATAATGATTGGCTCCCAGTCAGAAGCACAGGTACCTCTTGGACTGCCAAACTATTTTAATATGATGATAGATGTCCTTGAGGTTGATAGAGCACATCCAATCATCCTTCCTCAAAAGAGGTAGAATGGACCGCCCTGTGATTATCCAGAACTTAGTCTGTTTTACAAAGTGATTCAGCTTGCTCAGATCCAAAACTGGATTGAGGTTCTTGTTCTTCTTTGTAACCAAAAAGAACCTGGGATAGTCCCCAGATTGACAATGGTCTGGTGGGACCTCTTGGATTACTCAATTTGCTAACAGCTTTTGAATCTCAATAGCTGTTTCCCTTCTTTAATGGGAATATATGTTCAGAAGGTGCATGGCATTTTCTTTTGGTGGAAATAAAAATAGAATCATGTACCATCTGTATATTATCTTAACATCCATGTGTCCAAGCTGATGCAACCCTTCAGGAATGTTGGATAAGCCTCCCAGAAAAGGCTCCATGGAAGGTTTTTCAGACCACTCCTGAAGTGTAGGTGGCATCTGTTCTGGTCCTCCCACTGCAAGGGAAACTCTCTACAGAAGCATCCTAAAATGAATGCTGCACTGTTTTAAGAACAGACATTTGTACCCATTCTGGTTCCTTGAAAAAGCTCATTGGAGATGGCAAAATGCACTCTGATGGCAGACATCATCTTTCAGTCTTGCTCTCTCCTGGTCAGTGTGTCAATCTTAGGCTTAAAGAGTGAAGAGCCATCAAAGGTGTGTTAATAAAGGATGCCTTGAAGCAGTCCACAAAGTTGCACAACCTCATTCAAGCATGGAGACGCATGGCAATGCTGGTTCCAGCAGCTTGGGATGGATCTTCTATTGACTACAATGGAGAGTAGATGCATAGACACCTTAGAAACAGACTCTGGAGCTTGTTGTGTGTTATTCACTCTTGATACTTCAGATATGATATCCCACTGAAGTGTCAAGTGAGCAAGGTAATCTAATGTTCTCAGCACAAAGGTGGCTGATATGTAGAAGTGCTTTCCTAACCAGTCCAGTGCCATCGATCAGCGAACTCTCTCCTGAGATGTCATTCTTAGTGGCCACCACCACCACAGTAGTATCAACAACAGGACCCTTACTCTAATGTTGATTTTTTCTTAAACAAGAAACATCTTTATTAAATTATCATGTATGACATAGGCAATCATACATTTATATAAAAATAAACCATGTTGACATAATTTTAGCTGTAAACATTATACATCACAAACCATATTGACATAATTTTAGTGTCAAACATTAAACATCACTTATAATCTATCTAATCATTCTCAGTCAAACGTTACATAGCTCATTCAAATCCTTCCTTCTTTTAAAGCTCATTCTTCCTCTGTATGTATTGTTCCCACAATTCACATTTTTTATGTAGTTTGCTCCTACCCTTTTCTAAAGATCCCAATAACAGTTGTTTTGTCTCTGTTTCTATAGTCACTACTTCTAGTACAGTTGTTTTAGAGTTTTATTTCCATATTCTAGTAATTTCTTTTTTGGCAGCCACCATAATTTTACACATCAAGGCTTTACTATCTCTAGGCAATTCTGATTCTGTATCATAGCTCAAAAATAATTTCCTTAGTTACACCACTTTGCTCACCCAGTAAAATAATCTCCTTAGTTACACCAATTTGCTCACCCAGTATCTCTGACAGAGTAGTCTGCAGGATATCTTTAAAGTCTACCAACTCATTACACTCTCAGAAAATATGTTCCCATTTACTGCTTTCTTCCCTATCACACCTCAAACATTTGCTGTCTACCTGAGGAACAATTCTTTGGAGTCTACTTGGGGTATAAATATGCCTATGTAAACACTTCCAAGCAAAGATCCTAAATCTTATAGACATTGCTGCATATTTGGGAGACATACATATATTCCTCCATTGTTTCTTTGTGAATTGCTTATCCAGTCTCTCTTCCAAATCCTTTCTAACCTCCTCTGATTACGTCTTATAGTTGCCAGGCAATATTTTATATGATCTACTAATTATTCATTTTTAAAACAGCAGCTTCCATTCTAGATTCTACTAAAACCTGTACCAGTTTTGGGCTTTTGCTTAGAATCCCCCTATTTCTTACTCTTTGCGTATACTCTTATATCAATCCATGATAGGGAAGACATTCTCTAGCCTGCAAGCCAAATAAATGATGGCCTCCTCCCATTCTATTACATTACCCTCTCTAATTATTTGTTCCCAATACCTTGGGTCTTTTGTCAGTTTTCTCAAATAAATTCCAGCCCCTTCTTGCCTATTGTCTATATCCCTAATTGCAGTTGTCCCTACTGACAGAATCTCCTTTCCCCATTCCCGTGTTGGCATAGTTCTTAAAATTTTCTGCTACTTTATGAATACAATATTCTGTACACTTATTGTTATTCTCCTTAAGGATCTGTATCCAAAATCCCAGTCTCTCCTTGTTTCTTGAGCTTCCCCCCTGTTTCATCATCATCCTTTTCCACTTTGAATTATAGGTTTCTGCTTGTGCTATGTATAGGGGTCTTAACTATGCAGCTCTGACATACCCCTTCAGATCTGGTAATCCCAAACCTCCTTGTTCTATTGGAAGAATCGTCTTATGCCCCGTGACTATTGCTGTCTTCCCCTCCCAGATAAAATCCTTCAGCTCTTTATTAATTACTATCCATAACTTCTCCTCTGGTTGATAAAAATATGACTGACCTGTACATAAAACTAAAAGGACTAAACGCATTTTGACTGCTTTTATCTTGCTATCCATATCCATATAACAGTGCTTCCAATTTCTCAGTTTTTTGTATTATCTTTTGTTTAGTCCCTTCCTCATATCCTTAGCTGCCACACCAGAATCCTTTTAATGCATACTCTTAAGTATTTCATTTTTTCATGTCCCTATAAATATGTCTATTGCTGAACCAATTCATGTGTGGGTACATAATTTACAGCTATTGCCTTTGTTTTAGCTTCATTAATTTTATATCGTGAAAAGATTTGAAACTGCCTCAAAATATTCCACAACACTGAAATGTCCTTTTCTGGTTTTATCAGTTATAAAATAATATCATCTGCAAATAGAGGCATTTTTTTCTTGACTACCATATCAATTATATCCTTGAATTTCTGAGATCCTTAATTTCTTTGCCAATGGTTCTAAATGTAATGCAAATAACAAAGGGGAAAGAAGACACCCCTGCCTGGTTCCTCTGATCAAACAGAAATTATAAGAGAGGAGCCCCCCACACACACTTTAATTTTCTCCTCCAACCCCTCATATATCCTTCTCATCAACCTTATAACAGAACACTTTCTGCTACTTTATGAATATAATATTCTGTATGTTTATTGTTATAATCCTTAAGGATCTGAAAATGCAAATGCTTCTATTGCCATATTCATAAACTCCCTGCTTACTGTCAGATGCTTTCTCTGCATCAAGACTCACCAACAACAAAGGTATTTTCTTACATTCTGCTTCCTCTGGATTATCAATGTTCTGTTAATGTTGTCAAATGTTTGCTTCCCCTCCAGAAAACTACATTGATCCATATCTACAAATTTTGACATCACCTTTGTCATTCCTTTAGCCATTATAGACATAAACAATTTATAATCATGGTTTAGTATTGAGATGGGCCTGTATGAAGCTGGATATGATGGGTCTTTACCCTCTTTATGTATTACAGCCACCACTGCTTTCTTCCAGGATGTTGGTACTTCTCCTCCTCTTAAAATACTGTTAAACAAAACCTTCCAGATCTTTTATAATTTTTTCCCTTCTAGTTACCAAACATCCTCAGGAATATCATCTATTTCTGGGGTCTTTCCTGTGGATTGGTTATGCATCACCATTTTTATCTCATCTCCTTCTATCTTAACTGTTAGTAATTGAGCCTCATTTACTTCTAACCTTGGCATATTTAATTCTTCCATAAACATTTCCATTGTACCTTTTCTTGATTTCCATATTTCTTTGCTTTACCCAGACTTTCATAATATGTCCAAAATATTTCTAGTATCTCTACAGGATCTCTTGTTATCTTCCTTGTTATAGACTCCCTAAGCTTGGCAACAAGCCTGTCTACTTTCTGTTGCCTGAGTCATTGTGCTAAAAGGTTTGTGCTTTGGAGTTACTATAAAAAAAGTTGTTTGATAAAAATCTTTCTAAACACATGCATATTATCGAGGTAATTGCTCCTCTTATTGTTCTGTGAGATTCCCCCTATTCTGTAATACTTTTTACATTTGTCAGTCCCTCTAAATAATTCTTGTTACTTATTAACCATATCTCTCTTTCTTATATTTTCACCTTATTTTAAACTAGTCTTTAATTTTACCCCACCCCTAGCTATATTTTCAGAAGAATTTTCTATCTTCTCTAATAACACCTTAATAACTTCCACTACCCATTCCTTAAATGCCTCTCTTTTCAGTAGACAGGTGGGGAAATGCCAGTGTTTCATTTTTATTTTGTTACCCAGTGTTTTGACTTTAGTTTTCATTGGCACATGATCTGAAATAGTTATTGAATGTGTATCAAAACTTTCAATTAATTGCACATGTGCCTGCAAAATGTCAGTTCTCTAGCCTAGCCCAGTTTTTATATCTTGGAGAATAATATGTAAATAAACTCCAAACTCCTACTACTGAATTCATATCTTCCATGCCAAATATTTTTCATAAATTTCTTCAAAAATCTACCCTCATTTGTTATATTTTCATTTCTGGGCCCCCAGACACATCTTCACTCTTCAAATTCCAGTCCCTACTTATAAGTAATATTCACTGCTGAAAGCTAATTGTTTCTCCCAAAATTTTCTTAAACTCCATTATAGCAGTTTTAGGTGGAATATAAATACATGCCAATATAATCCTCCTCCCTTGCCAATAACCCTTAGCACTACAAATCTACTATTATTACATACATACATATATACAAATGTTTCAAGCACGGGCTTTAAAGCCCTTCTAGCTTGCCAATATGCCAAAACACTTGTTCCCATAATAAATATCCAGGCTGTTCTTAAAAATATCTAAACTAGTTCTTGCTTTAATGTAATTTGGTAGTCTGTTCCAAGCATCAGCTACTCTGTCAGAGAACCAGTTAGTACACTTCTCATTCCTATAGAATCTTCTACATAGGTTATCTGATGATTCTCAAGTACTTTTTGTTAACCCCAAACATTCTCAGAGGTAGTTGTCTCTAAATGTCCTAAATACCTGAATAAGATCTCCTCTTAAATATCTGTAAGAGACACTGTACAAGTTCAGATATTTTAGTCTTTCATAATAACTTAGATTTTCACATCCATGGATGCCCTTAGTATATTTCCACTGTACTCTTTCCAGTTTATTCATGCTTGTTTTCCTATAGGGCTTCCATATTGTTATTCCATACTCAAGTTTGGGCCTAATTTAACTAACAAACAATGACTTCATTATGTTTGATTTACTAGACTTTATAAATATTTTTATACAACCTATAGTTCTATAACTATCATTAGCCAATTGGTTGATATGATTAGCAAAACTCATAGCTGACTCTACCTATATACCCAGCGTTCTTAAATGAGTCTACAGTTTCGGGTCTATATCAGTTGAGCGAAAACCCCTTTACGCGAATACCTAAACATCAAACCCTATACCTCGAACCGTGAAAATCCCAAACGCACTAAACCACGAAAATAAAATATCGAACTATCATAGTTGGCCAACCTCACCACCCGCTAATTAGTACCTACCCAAACAAAATAAATAAACCACATCCATACACTAACCGAACCCTACAGACATGCACCCAAACAATAAATAATCCACATACATACATTTAACAAAACCCTACTTCCAACACTACACTAAACCCCACATACACAACTACCCTAAGGTCCGTAACTACCGCACACTTCCCCTACAGACATACACCCAAACAAAATAAATAACACACATGCATACACTTAAAAAAGACCCTA
Source organism: Protopterus annectens (assembly GCF_019279795.1). Classification (NCBI taxonomy): domain Eukaryota; kingdom Metazoa; phylum Chordata; order Ceratodontiformes; family Protopteridae; genus Protopterus; species Protopterus annectens. The sequence goes on along the minus strand of NC_056744.1, from coordinate 1,582,057,151 downwards.
CATCTAACACTACACTAAAACTTACATACATTACCTATCTATGCACTTACCTTAACCCAAATACTAACCCTAAAGTTCTATCTATCGCACACTTACCTTACAGAGCTATACCGCAGATGGGCCAATCAAAACAAATCGACATTTCGGAATTCATGGTTTTGGACGTTCGAGGTTTATGTACTTCACGCAATGTAGTTTGATGTATTCATATTCGCGTAAAGGGGTTTTCGCTCAACTGATATAAACCCTAGAGTTTCAATCACTGTGTGCTGTATTAAATATTCACCTTCCAGTTTATGTCTCCCAAATCTCATATGCTTAGTTTTGGATGTATTTATCAACATATTATTCTCCTGTGTCCAAATGGTCAATTTAGTCAAATTATTTTGCAGACATGCCTTATCTGTAACACTTGTAATCAGTTTACCCAATTTCAGGTCGTCAGCATATAGACTGTAGAACACCTCAGATGAAAAAGTAAGGTCTGAAAGATACAATCTAAACAAGTAAGGGCCTAGTACAGAGCCCTGTGAGACACCTTCACTGTAACCAAGGATTTCACCTGTCCAGTTGGTGTGTGATACTTACCATGTCCTATTTGTAAGCCATGCAGCTATCCATCTTATCAATAGTACATCAATACCTAGTTGTACTAATTTATTGATCAGTGTTTTGTGCATGACCCTGTCAAATGCTGAAGTTAAATCTATTTAAATCACATCACAGCACAATTTTTATATAGAACATCATGTTACAGGTGGTACTAGATCTATTTTCAACATATGCATGCTGATATATGGTTACAAGTCCCAACCTATCCAGTTCTGACAATAACTTATCCAGTATTGCCTTCTCCACTATTTTTCCACAACATGAAAGTAGACTTAAGGGTCTATATGATTCTGGGTTTGTCCTACTCCCCTTTCCCTTAAAGACAGGTTTAATAAGTCCATGTCTCCAATCTTGAGGATTCTCCCCATATTTATATGACCTAGTGAATAATATATGTAATGGCAGTGTAAGTTCTTGCTTAAGTGTTCTGAGGTCATTGTTACTTATTCCATCTCCTCCCTGCACTTTGTTTGGATCCAGTTTGCATAGTTCTTTTTCAATATAATCTAATTTGATTCCATTATCTGGGGTTACCTGGATGTCACTAGGACAACTTATCACCTCTTTTGTGGAGCCAAACTGTTTTGCTTAAGATTTTGCAAATATATCTATAATCTGTTGTGTCTGAGAATACATTTTAGAATCTGCACACAGTTTATCAATTTGTGTATCTTTACTCCTTCCACATCTTATGTATCTATAAAAAGGTTTCCTATTATGTTCAATATCTTTATTTAAATTTTCTTCAAATTTTTCTTGATCTTGTCTAACACTATGCTTAATCTGTTTGTCCAGCTCGTTTATTTCAGTTTTCAAAGTTGTAGTTCGACCTGTCTTCCATTTCTTACATTTTTTGTCTCTCACCTTAATCAGGTATCTTATTCTTATGGAAATATACCCCCCTGATGTTGCATGCCTAGATCCTGATTTTTTTTTTTTTACTTTTTGCACTCAAACAATTTCTCTTTCAAAACTTTCCACATTCCATCTGCAATTTTTCCACTTAACACCTCACTCCAGTTTGTTTTATATAGTAACTGTTTTGCTTCCCTATAATCTGTAATTAACCTTCTGTGCATTGGCTTAGATTTCAGTTTGGCAGAATTATCTAGCAACAAATTAACCTTTATGACACCATGATCACTGCACATCAATGGTGGTATACTTGACTTGAAGTTACAGTAATTTATTTGGGAACACAAACAATATGTAGTATATTTCGTCCCCCAGAAGGTTTTTTACAATCTGAAGCATTTGTTGCTCCTGAATATACTCTGTGAATAATTTCTTTACTAACATTGTTGAATCAATATTATTACAGTCTGTGTCTGGTAAATTTAAGTCCCCAGCTAATATTATTCTTCCCTCCTGTGTTTTATGTAAGAAATGTATGAATTCCCCTAGGTCATCTGCACTTGACTTTTGTGGTCTGTAAACTCCAACAATTGTTATATGTTCCAGGGTTGTCTTTATTGTCACAGTTACACAGTCTATAGTATTGTGTTATCATTGAACATGTAGTAATCACAAGTGTCATAGGTATATTTAATCCCTATCATAACACCTCCACCTGATTTTTTGTTACAATGTCTGTTACAGTAAAAACATTTATACCTGGACAGAACTGTTTTCCAGTCATTTAACTTTAACCATGTTTCACAAACAATAACAACATCAATCTTGTGGGAATGTAGCAAATTTTCTAATAAAAAACTTTATTATTAATGCTCCTAGCATTAACAACCATCAGAGATGCATCATATGTTGCTATCTGTGAACTGTTACATTTTTGACCTGGCAAAAATCCTGGCTAGTGTTTGTCAAATATTGCAAAATATCTGCTGGAAAAATTCTCTACCCTGATATAGACAAATGCACACCATCCTGTCTGAACGTATGTGCCCAAAAGAAGACTTGGATGCTCTACACGTTTCCATTTTTTAAAACAGGACATTTTTCCAGGTAGGTGTTTATCCAAAAAATCTTTTCATTCACAGTGACCTGACTATCCTTTCTATAGGTGATTTGTGAAAAATATTTCCTAACACCAGTTCAAGCTATACTATCTATGAGGGCTGTCAGTTCCCGACTAACAGTCAGAGAATCTTTGTTGGTGATATCTTATTATTATTATCTTTTTGATCCTCTTCTATCACTATTGGAGCCCCTCTTGCAATTAATATAAGTACTCTTCTTTTCCTTCGTCCCAGGTATTCCACTGAATAACTCTCCTGAAAACGTTTCTTTATGAAATTCACATGTTCATTTCTTTCCAAATGGGTCTCCTGTAGCATATCTATTTTCACTCTACATTTTTTAATATAGCTCACTACTCTTTCTTTTTGTATATATCTGAGAGACTATTTATATTTAAAGATAATATAGAAAATGCCATTATGTGAAAAAGTTATTATTCCTACCTTTTATGTGTAAAAGCTTTTTTTGTTAAGTATCTAGTTTCAGCTTTTGTGTTACATGCATACACTAATGTTTGGCATGTGGATCTTTTATACAGTTGTTTCTTGTCATATCCATTTGAGCCTATGTCACACCTTACAAAACTTTTTGTTTTATTGAAATTCCACAAAAAAAAAATTGAATACACCCTCAATACACCCCTAAGACCTATTAACTTAATACTAACACACAAAACTATGTACATATGCAAATATTGAAGTTTTACCCTCCCAATAGGAACAATTGTCCCAAACTGATGGCCACATTCACATACTTGGGTTAACCTAAAAGGAAGGTCATTCATACTAAGACACATGGTACAGCCTGTGTTTCTACTAGGTGCAGTCTGGTTTTGTCTTATCTTTATTGCCCTCTCACATTGGGAAAACACTTGAACACTTTCAGAAAACATTATCTCCTAGCCATTGAAAGAAAGAAGTATTATGTTTTTATTGCTCTTTATCAGATTGACTCCAGGAAGACATGAGAACCAGATACAGAGTTGCTTCTACATGCTTTTATTTATTTGCTCAAGGAAAGTATTATTATATTCAATGATCTTTTTATTTATTTTCTTTCTCTTAAAACTTGTTACTAGATCAAGCCAATGGCTTTAATCCAGCCATTCTCCTATGCACGTATGAGAAAAAGCACATCACTTTTTCTTGTATCATGCTCTATTGATCAGACTTCTTTTTTTTACATAGCAGTGCTTACACTTCTTAAAACTGAAAAAGGGGAATGAGAGAATAAGAAAAGAAAACAGGGGTACCTGTTTACTTTAGTGTCTTCATTACACTTGAAAATAACTGAGAAAACTTTACTTTATAGCATGCAAAGCATATCATGCATTATAAAAATGTTGCTGTTAAGAACAAAATTTTGTTTTACTTACAGTTAACTCTCTCTCTTCTCTTCACCTCTCCTAAGTGTTCTTCCAAACTTTAATGACATGAATTAGGGTATATGCTTTAGAGTCCTCTACAAGTTTAACAAAGTCAAAAAAGTCCAACATTTCCAGGTTTTCTTGTTCTGCCAAGTTTCACAAATATAAGTAATGCTTTGTAATCCCACATTTATTTGTGAATTTCTGAGTTGCTGGTTTTATTCTTGTTTATCTCCATCTCCCAAATCCAGTCTCTTCTTCATTTCCAATGCACTCTTGGTTCTTCTAGTCAACTGTTGTGCTTTTTTCTCTCTCTTAAGCATTTTACATTGAAACATTGGAGAGGATTTCACTGACATAGTCTCTTTGTGATCTTTATTACCACAAGAACAAGAAGCAGAATTTCCTGTTTCACAGCTTACTTTTTGTTGAACAAACTTTTGTATTTCCTCCTTAGCATGTTCTGCATCAAAAATTATTTTGTCCCTCCAGGAAAGAATATTCTGAAGACAGCAAAATACAGCAGTTTAAATCTCATGCCTGCTTCTCGATATTCCTTAATTAGAATAAATTTACTCCTCTTCTTCTTGGTTTACAGTGATTAATTATTTTCCACAAACACTCTAATGTTTCCCACTTTTAGTACTTTGTCCTTCTGCCACATTTTTGTTAGAATCAACTCCTTCTGCTGGTAGAATTGTATCTATACTATTAATGGTCTAGGATGCTTTCTCATGGCCAGGTTTGGTGCTTACACATGATGTGACCTTTCAATTAATAACTCCTGCTGTGGAATACCAGTCCAATAGCTTATTTGTGCTTCCATAAAATTAATGCAGTCTGTTCCTTCCAGCTTCTCTGGTACAGCAGAAAATCTCAGGTTTTCCCTCTGTGCTCTGTACTCTAATTCTGTTATTTTTAATACATCTCTTCTTCTGCAGTCTCATATTCAGTCAGCTTTTTCTTCATTTTGACCTATGATTTTTGCAGTTTTATCACCTTATCTGAATATCTGTTTAAAACGTCTTCCATTTTTTTCAGCTTTTTGTTATTTGAATTGATATACTCCATCAATGTTTCATTTATTCTAATCAGCTCTGAGTACATTTGACTTATTTTTCCTCTAAGTTATTGGAAGTCATGTCTTGCATCAAAGCTGGAGCTTGCACTGCTTCTTGCTGAACCAATGCAGAATTCTTCCCAGTCAGAGTTTTTTCCTCACCTTTTGCGATTGATTTTCTTTCAGGTTCTCTGAATTTCTTTTTTGCTGGCATCCAGGCAGTATGCTTACTAGTAGTTTACTGAAATTTACCCAAAATATGAGTTGACTTGCTTTCTGTTCTGAGTTTCTGTATTCACATTGGGAGAAGTGAAATTAAGCTGTTACTCAATGTGCAGCCATCTTGGAAAATTCCATTACTCCAATGCTGTTGATCCTTGTGAGGGCTCAAGATGTTATTGTGCTTTTTAGATATTAGGACCACTGTACTGGACTCCCTCCAAGCACTCTGAGACACTAAATCAATAAGTATGGAGGAGAAACCACACAGGATGTGAATGGGCCCACCCTGAATGCCTCCAAAAATACCAACTCCTCTGGAGATGGGCCTTTGGCTGTCCAGCCCCTACACTGGTGAAGTAGGTGCATTAGATCATCAAAAGAGGCATCTTCAGGAGGGATTTTGAGGACCTCTCTTCTTCCTCCATGTTGGTATTCTCTGTGAAGGATTGTTGTATGGAATCCAGATGCTTCCTCTTACACTGCCTCTTGCCATGACCCTCCCATGTAGGGGACTCTGGTGAAGAAGTGGAAAAGAATGGAGGCAATGGATGCAGGGCAGCTTGGAGGCATATTGGAGTGGGCCGTGCTGGAGTAAGCTGATGTCAGTCCACAAGAACAAATGATGAGGGGGGGGGGATAACGATTGGCACAAACCACTCCATCAGCAGGGCAAAATGATACCACCAGTGGTGTTTTATAGGAATCTGCAATGGAATCCATACTGTTTATGTTGTTTGGTCCAAACTGAAGGCACAAAGTAATGCGTGGATTAAAAATGTGCAAATCTTTGCAAAACTGACAATATTGTTAATACTGACAAAGGTGCATTTGTCTATCAGAAGTATGTAGACTATATTATGCTGAGAGCTCTTGATAATTGAATATTTTTTTAAGGTTAGTAAGCATGCAGTCGCATTTTGGATCTAGGAATCATGAATAGTCATATGCTGTATCAAATAATATTACTCAGACTGTTTTTCAATATAAAGATTCAGAAACCTATATAAATAATGAATTGTTCTAGTGTTGTAAAGATTATTCAAGGAAGATATTTACTACTATGAGATATATTTTCAGAGGTGTAACTATTAGGTATAGTTCTTAGTATTATGCATCTTCATAAATTCATACATACATACTAACTAGGCTACTGGTTCATGAGGATTTTTAGAAGCCTAGCCCTGAATTCTCAAAAAGCAGTCACTAGGCTAATGACCCCAGGGACCTTTTTAAGCCTATCCGTGCTTCCCAAATGGATCTAATAGGTTTTGGTACCCTAGGGTTATTTTAAGGGGTATATTTAGGCTTAGGCATGGGTGGCCAAGCATTTAGAGGCTGCCTCTGTGTACTAGAGACATAGGTGTCGGACCAGGGGTAAATTTCCAATTCCTCATAGACTGGTCCAAGTTATGCACTGCCTCATATGGATGGGACGCCTTTTCTAGAAAAGGGGTAGTCTCTGAGACACACACTTGTCCCTCTAACACGTCCTATTTATATTGCAGACAAGGTTTAGGTTCCTAGACTGGATAATTCTGATGCTATTTGTTTTGTTGTAGGCCAGGTATACATCATCTCTCAGCATTCTGTAAGAGACTGAGTACAAGAATATGACCTTGAGGCAGTCCGTATTGGACATGTTGTTTACACTCTGTATTCTTTTTTTATGCAGAACCCCTGTAGATGGTCTATGAAAATTGTTAGCCTTTGTAATTTGAGTATGAAAAACCCAGAGCCGAGCAGAACATTTAATGTTACACCTATCTGTAAGGGACAAGCGTGCTAAACTGGAGATGAATTTGTGGTTTCCCATCCATTAATTCAGATTATGTTTGAATAGAGCAAGGGAAGTGCTTTGCTTTATGTGTAAAGGAAGACAATTCCAAAGAAGTGACATTGTCTGTGATATCTATGTTTCCAATATGTTCTACTTATACTGTAATTAATCTCTCTTGAGCAGGCCACCAATGGACTTGCGGATGTGCAGAAGATGTGAGGGAATAGGGCATGATGAGGTTTTGTACGCAAGCCTGAGAAGAAGGATGAGGCTTTAAGATGGTAATTGTAGTTTAACTTTATGGTCATAAAATGTTGGGCTAAGTGTTTAGACAGATATGTACTGCAGAGGGCATTATACTCAGTCATCTGCCTAATAAGTGCTGAATACAGTGGAATGATCACATCCCTAGACCTAGACTCCATGCCTTTACTAATAAGCTGTGCAATGAAAAAGGAAGATCTTACAATAGTGGATACATGGTGATTGAATGACAGTTTGTTGTCTACATAGGTTCTCAGGTCCCTTACTACTGGATTTATTTTTAGAAGTTTGGTATTGATGTGACACTTACAGAGGGCATTATGCTTACTAAAGGAGACTGATATACATTTTTTGACATTTAATTTGAGTCCATGGTTATAACACAAGGTATTTGTTTGGGAAATACCATTTTGGAGGATATTGGTGTCCTCTTCGGAGTTCATGAGAGCTCTAAATGTACCCTCATCTGTAAACATTGTCAGTTATAAACCCTTAACATTAGCTTTGACCCCCAAGAAATAAATGCCAAAGAGGAGTGTCCCAAGCACTGAACTCCGGAGTATACCACTGGTGACATTTCCTGTGGAGGAGGTAGAACCAACAACTCTAATTTCCTCGGGTCGGTTTGTACACAGGTAATTTCCTATCGAATGAGTTGAACCAGGAATAACATTTAGTTGAGAGAGTTTATCAACAATGCCTTTGTGATGTCTAGATATGTGTTATGTAATGATATTCCCTCATCCAATGCTTCAATAACCTTTTCAAGAAGTCAACCAGGTTAAGTAGGCAGTATTTGCCCTTGACAAAGCCAAAATGGAATGGGTCAAGTGTTTGTAGGTTACCTATATCCTTATTTATTATTTCCATAACAATCCCCTCCATAGCCTTACAGATGAGGTTGGTTAGACTTACAGGTATATAATTACCTGGGTCCATTGACACTCCACCTTTTTGCAGGGGGTTGACTGTTGCTGTCCTCTATTCATCCTGAGCAAAGCCTGTCTGGACGCTGATATTGAATAGCCTCTGTAGGGGGCTTAACAGGTCCTGTTTCAGGCTGGTCAGTAAGCAGCCTGGTATGTTATCTAGTCCCACAGAAGCAGTGGTCTTGACCTTGGAATGTGCTTTGATGACTTGTCCTTGGGATATCTGGAGGGTTGCAAATGCAGTTATGTGATTCAGGTATATAGGGGGAGAGAGGGGGTGAAGTTAGATCTAAATTTATTCTCTAGAAGATTGACTATGTCCCCAGGATCAGAGTATGTGATGTAATTTATTATTAGTTCTGCTCAGTGTTGGGCATTGTTCCTGTGGATTATAACACACTAAAATAAGGCTTTATGGTTGCCTTTTGCCTGAATTCCTATTTTGACCTCACATCTAGATTTGGTTGATTTGATCAGGAACTAGAGGTCCTTGTTAAGTTTAATCCAAACCTAAGACACATTTTTTTAAGAGAGTATTTTCAAGGTCTAGTTCATGTGGTTTGGGTTTGGATTGTTCAGGTGAGTTTTGCGGCTTGTTTTCTCCTTGTTAAGTTTAGCAAGAGTGTTTTTTTCACATCCTGAGAGTTACATTTATTATTGTGTGCAATGAGATTTTTTCTTTTATTGTCAAGCCTGTTTATAATTGGGTTGCACCACAGGTATTTGTTTTTCAAACTCGTATTGTATTTACTTCAGAGGGGGTCAGATGCATCTGTGCAACCACATGTGCAAAGAATTTGGTGGTAAAGGATTCCGCATGCACAACAGGGTCATCAGATAACAAGGTTATCACTCAGTTTTAGTAGCTTAGCTTTCACAGAAGCAAAAGTTACATATTTACTGTAACATTGCATCCTTTCATTCATGTCGATCCAGTACAGTATATGGGTCCTTGGAGTTGAATCTTGGATCCAATCTGGCAATATCAGTGCTCAAGCCTCGAACCCTTTCAATTTTTTTCTCTCCCATAATGCATCTGTCACCTATGCTAGCTCATATCTCAGTTGATGAGTGAGATCTATAAGTCGATCAATAAACTAGCAGCAAAGCCCTAGGAAAAATAACAGTCTATAAGGTCCTACAAGAGCAGGCTGGGAGAGATAAGATGTCATATTGGACAGATGAATGACAGGCTGTATCATTATGATAAGTTTATAAATTTTGTATCCTATTCATTCAGTCCGTCCAATCCAACATATTGGTCAGAATACCTAGCTACAATTTTTCCTGGTTGGCCTCATGACTGGAGACCTTTAGAATGGTAGAGTTGAGGGAACCTCTCTTATAATGATTCATGTCTACCCCATCCGCTAATACTTTCACCCTCATACTAAAACCAGTTGCCACCTCCTTCATAAAAAAATATCATCCAAACTTAAACCCTGCTCACCCTCTGCAGACAACTTTCCTGCAGAATATCTGAGAACTGCTGCAAATGCCATTTCATATCAAGTCTGCATCTTTATAAACAGGTCAGTACAGGAATTCTATATTCCTACCATCTGGAAAAAAATTCCATATTATTCTTTTCCACAAAAGTGTCATTTCTACCAATAAATCTAATTTCAGACCCATTGCCATCTTATCCCCATCTCAAAAATATTGGAAAAATATGTCTATAAACAACTACTCTCAGTATGTTTTAAAGGAACAATGACTAACTGATGCTCAACATGGCCACCTAACTTTTACAGATAACATAATAAAACCAGGAATAGAGGTAATCTTGTATCGTCTGTATTACTAGAATTATAAAAAGCTTTCAGCACTGTGTTTCATATAAAACTCCTACAACTGTCCACAAAGGTTATCTCACAGCCTACTCTTCAGTGGTTTAATAATTATTTGTCAGAGCACTATCAGACAGACAAATGGAATTCTACCCTTTCCTCTTATCTATCCATTATTACAAGTGTACCACAAGGCTCTATCTTTGGTCCTCTTCTATTTAATATTTTTATAAACAGTCTTCAAACCTAGCTACAACAAGCATCCCTTGTAGAGTATATCTGCCTCTCAAACAATCTAGAAAATTGAGAAAAGATGACACAACATGCCTTTAACTCTACTGAAAATTGGCTTTGTAACCACCAGCTCTTTAACACCCTTACTGAATTATCACTTAAGACACAAGCAAACATATATTTATTTATTTATTTTTATTTATTTATTTTGTTTGTTAACCAGGTAGTGTCTGGCTGGGCCAGAAGCCTGTTTTCAGCAGAGGCCCAGGGAGAAAAGCTCCAAGGAAGATTACAATAGTATGATATATGCTAGTTACAATAATTATAGCGCATAAAAAGGAAAACAAATTACAAGTTCTTACCATAGTGTTTAAAAACAGAAGTTAGACACATTAAACAATATTAAACAATTATATGCAATTGTCAAACATTTCAGAGAATATCAATTTTTCCATACACTTTTTTTTTTTTTTTGGGAGAACATATTACGATCTGGGAGTAAGTAGGATTCAAAAGCCAGGAGATATTAAGAAGGAAGTTATAGAGAAAGGATTTAGATACTTATGGGTTGAGGTGTTTAGTCTAGGTTAGAGCAGGAGCAGAGCCTATTTTTAGAGAAATATTCTTTTAGGGTCTGTTTAAATGTTAGTGTATTATTGATGGTAAGCATATGCTGTGGAAGAGAATTCCATTGTTTGGCAATGGCATGGGAGAAAAGGCAGATGCCATAGGCGTTTTGGGCTTTATTAACTTTTAACAATATTTTATCAGCAGACCTAAGGGATGTTAGGTTACTATAGGGTTGTACAAGATCAGATAGCGCTGGGCAGTTATCAGGTTTGTATAAGACTGTATGAACGGTTAGAAGCTGATTCAGGGTAAGAAGATGAGGTAGCTCTAGCCATTTTAGTTGAAAAAGTGCAGTACAGTAGTGAGATCTTTGACACTGATTAGTAGCGAATTTGGCAATTTTGTTATAGCAAGATTCAAGGCTATTTAGGTCAGATTTGCGAAGGTTGGTAAATATTTGAGAGCAATAGAGAAGGGAAGATAATAGAAGGGTTTGGGCTGTTGTGAGTCTGGCTTGGTCAGTGAGAAATGTTTTTGCCCTGTAGAGTGAACTCAGTTTCTCATGTACCTTTTTAATGGTTAGAGCAAGGTGTTTGTCAAACTTGAGTCCACTATCAATTGTGACACCGAGAAGTTTTGTATGTTCTACTAGCTCTATTATAGTGCCATTTGAAAAGGAAATATAGATAGGAGGTAGATTATTAGATGTTGGATTATGGTGGAAGACCATAAGCTTGTTTTTTGGGGGTTAAGTATAAGCTGATGGAGACTTAGATAATTTTCTATATTGCGGAGGGCTGCCTGAGTTTTTTCTTGGAGTTCTTGATAGTGGGGGTGGAGCAGATTAGGGAAGCATCATCAGCATATTGTACAATTGAGGCTGGGTTAGCTGCCATATGAAGGTCATTAGTAAAGATAGTGAACAGAAGTGGACCAAGGGTTGAACGTTGAGGGACTCCAACACTTATAGGGAGCTGAGGGGAGAATTTATTGTCCCATAGAGTGGCTTGTTTCCTGTCAGACAGATAGCTATGAAACCATTTTAGTTAGGGTTACAGAGCTGGAGTGGTAGATGGCTAGTTTGTTAAGAAGTATTTGATGCGATACAGTATCAAATGCTTTTGACATGTCTAAGAAGGTAGCAGAGACTAGTTGTTTTTTTGTTTTTAAGTTGGTATACAGTGTCAGTAAAGCTGATGAGTGCTGTACTGATAATACCCAGCCTTGGGCCAGAAGTCATGCTGTGTTTTGGATAGTAGATTATTGGTCAGGAAATGGTCTAGTATCTGTTTGTGTATACATTTTTCAAAGATTTTGTCAAGTGGAGACAGAAGTGCTATGGGTCTGTAGTGGAATATATCAGTCGAGGGACCGCCTTTATGTAAGGGTATGTTGTAATATATTTTCCAGAGAGATGGTACATACTGTTCAGAGATAAAGTGGTTGATGAGAATGTGTATAGGGTAAACTATGGAAGTAGCAACTAGTTGAAGAAAGTTACCATATAGCTGGTCACCAGCTAGTGTACAAGGTTTTAATTTGGAAATGAGTTTTAATATAGCTGGTTTCGATTGGTTTGAGCTGGAGGAGGGTAATGTTTCTGCCGGGAGTTTGAGGTATGGTAGGAGGTGTACTGGGGGTGTTGTTGAGTAGAGAGGTTATTGAGTTAATAAAGTTGGAGATAAATTGAGAGGCTGGGTATTCATTTTGGTTGGTCAGAGTTAGGGCTGGGGTACTGGGTTTTCCTGGGTTGAGAAGGAGATTAATTGTTTGCCAGAATCTTTTGGGATTGTTCTGGTGTTTTAGTTGACTTGCTTGGAAGTAAGTTCTTTTGTCCTGTTTAATTAGTTTTTTAGTTTGATTTCTAAGTTGTTGGTAGGTAGAGAGAATCTCTTTATTTCTACTACTTTGATAGCGAGACCAGAATCTATCTCTTTTCTTTTTTTTAGTGATGAATTGTGTCTTTTGATAGCCAGGGAAGCCTTTTGGAGTTGGTGCATATTTTTCTTATGGTGGCTAGCTCATTAAGTATTTGTAGGAAAGAGGTATTGAAATACTGAACTGCGCTATCAGGTGGAAGATTTCAGTCTTCTGTCCGTTTTACCTCCATAAAATTTACTGCAGGTTTTACACACTGCTAGGTAAACCACATGACTGATGTTACAGGTTGCCTCCACTGAAAATTTATAGACCTTGTTCTGGTCTGGGTGAAAAAATTCACCTGCTTGATCTATATAACTGCAAAAACTGCAGTTATAACAAGGTCTAGTATTATTTTTATTTTTTATAAGAATCATATTGTTTTCTCCTGCTGTCATACCCCATAAGATACTTGGGGTAACATAGCAGCTGACCTAAAGATTTAGGGATAAGAGAACATCTGAATGATATAAGAAATACTATGGTTAGGAATGCATTAGCTAAACATGTAGTAGACACTTCCCCAGAGCATGTATTTAGGTTTCAAGTTATAGATATGATGCAGGAAAGTCTCAGGGGAGGTGATATTAGAAATGAAACAGAGTGTTTAGAAAGCAAATGGATTATTAAGAGCAGATATAGGGTCAGGGCTTAATGATAAAGTACCATTGAAACCGATGTTGAAAACACATCCACTTTTTAAATAAGAAGGGAGTTTTAGCAAACTCCCTTTAAAACCTCCCAACTTTTATACACATTCACTCTTTTTTATACGTTTACTATTAGTAGTGCTTATATTTAAAATGTTATCTCTTTAAGAGTTTTACTAGGATGTCATGTAATTTTTTTCACTTTGCTGTTTAATGGGCATTGAATTAGATAGATTTGATGCATCTGATGAAGCAGTTGTAATGCTGCGAAAGCGCTTATGCTTTTGTCTGTGCCTGTTTCCTGAATAAACTGTTGCTGGTTTTATGATAGCCTGGTGTTGCTTCATCTTACTTCTGCTTGTTGGACAATACTTTATATGCCTAATCTATTTTTTAACAGCAGCTTGTGTTCTAGATTAACTAAAACTCTACTAGAGCAGGTCTTTCACATAGAATTCCCCCATCCCTTTCACTTTGCCTATACTCTGATATCAATTTCTGATAGGAAAGGCAGTCTTTGGCCTGCAGTCCAAATGTCTTTGTGGCCTCTTCCCATTCTATTGCCTTTCCCTCTCTAATTATTTGCTCCCAACACCTTGTTTCCTTCGCCAGTTTTCTCCAGTAAATACCAGTCCCCTATTTCGTATTCTCTGTGCCTCTAATTGCAGTTATCCTTATCAGCATGGTGGCTTAGTTCTTAGAGTACTTTCTTCTACTTTGCAAATTATCATATTCTGTATGACTGTTGTTATTCTCTTTAAGGGCCTGCATCTAAAATCCGTCTCTTTCCTTACTTCTTGAATTATTCCTTGCTTCATCATTATACTTTCCAGTTTGAATTATAGCTTTCTGTGTGTGTAATGTATAGGAGCCTTAACTGTGTAGCTCTAAAATATATCTTCAAATCAGATAATCCTAAACCTCCTTGTTCTTTTGGAAGGATCAACTTATCCCACTTGACTCTTGCCCTCTTCCCCTCCCAGATAAAACCATTCAACTCTTTATTAAATATTACCTGCAACTTCTCCTTTGGTTGATAAAATTATGCCCGACCTGTGTATAAAACTAAAGAAACTAAAACATTTACTGCTTGTATCCATATCCATAGGCAAGAGCTTCCAGTTTCTCAGTTTTTTAATTATCTTTTTAGTCTCTTCCAACATATTGTTAGCTGCCCTAAAAGAATCCTTTTTAATCCCTACTCTTAAATATTTAATTTTATAATGCCCTCATTAGTATGTTATTGTTGAACCAATTCATGTGTGAGTACATAGTTCACAACTATAGCCTTTGTTTTATCTTCATTCATGTTATATCCCGAAAACACAGAACCGTCTCAGAATGTTCCACAACACTGCGATGTCTTTTTCTGGTTCTGTCAGGTACCAAATAATATCATCTGCAAATAAGGCCAACTTTATTTGAATTCCATACTGATTATAGCCATGAATTTCAGGGTTCATACTTTCTTTGCCAGTAGTTCTAAACACAACACAAATAACAATGGGGAAAAGGATACCACAGCCAGGTTACTCTAGTCAGACACAACTTATCAGTGAGTAACTTTCCCACTTTGACTTTTCCCTCCAATCCCTCATATATATCCTCCTACTTAACCTTATAATTGTATCAGGAAATGCAACTGCTTCCATTGCCCTACTCATAAAATCCCAGATTACTCTGTTGAATGCTTTCTCTGCATCAAGATCCATCAATAACAGTGGCATTTTTTTGCATTCTGCTTTCCTCTGGATCATCATTGTTCTATTAATGTGTCAAATGTTTGCCTCACTCCACAAAACCACATTGATCCATATATATCAATTTGGGCAAAACCTTTGCCATTCTTTTAGCCCTTATAAACAAACACTTTATAATCATGGTTTAAAATTGAAGTGGGCCTATATGAGGCTGGATTTGGTTTGACCTTACCATCTTTTGGTATTACAGCCACCACAGCTTTTTTTCAGGACGTTGGTGCTTTCCCTCCTTTTAGAATACTGTTAAACAAAACCTTCAAGATCTTTATCACTGTCTTCCCTCCTAGCTTCCAAAACTTCTTCCAAGATGCATTTTTATCTCATCTCTTCCTGTCTTAACTGTTATTCATTGGGCATCATCTACCTCTTACTTTGGCATATTTAAGTCTTCCATAAATAGTTTCATCTGTGCTATTTTTTGATTTCCCTCCTTCTCTGATTTATACAAATTTCATAACATTTCCAAAATAGCTGTAATACTGGTAAATGATATCTGGTTATTTTTCTTGTTATAGACTCCATAAGTTTGGCAGCGACCCTTTCTACTTTCTGTTACCTAAGTCAATGTGGCAAAAGCTTTTGTATACTCTGAAGTTGTAATCAGAAAACTGTTGCTTAACAGCAATCTTTCTAAACTCATGCATAGTATCCAGGTGATACTCTTATTTTATCTTTAGCACTCTGGAATTGTGCTTCTTCTTGATCTGTAAGATTTTTCTTCTTCTGTAATACTTTAAACTTTGTCAGCCCTTCTTCATAATTCTTGATCTGATATTGTTAATCCTTGTTCATTCCTTAGGTATGGGTATTGGTTCTGACCTGCGTCAGCTTCAAACTCTCGAGCTAAACTCTTACCCACAATCCCCCTCTCCCTGTTACCTCAGATTTCATTTGCCGCATTGCCATTCGGTCATGTCAAGCTGCTTCTTTTGAGCTAAGTACAGTTGTTTGTTGTTTAATAACCATTTCTATTACTTTTCTGTCAGAAAAGTTTCTATTTCATTGTCTCTTACCCTATCGCATCTAGCGATCATACTTTCTTCAGATTTTTCTTCTCCTTTCTCTACATTTTTACCGTGAGGTATTTTCCCCTTACCACCATTGATAATCCTTCCCTTTTTCTCATACCTTCAGGTATTCTTTTGTACCATTGCTGGTACCCTTTTCTGCTTTCTATTTTAGCTATTATGGCAGATAAGAAAGGTAGTCCAGGGTTTAAACGGTGTTCTGATTGTGGATACAAACTACCTACTTCTGATGCACACTCTTTGTGCGTTTATTGTTTGGGAGCATCCCAATTGTCTGTTGACCTATCCTGTACTATTTGTGAGAACTTTTCAAATAGAACCTTGTTGGAAAGGAAAAACAAGCTGTTACTGAAGGGACTTCTTAAATCTCCCTTTTCAGAGGCTATTTCAAGGTTGGAGGCCTCAACCCCTTCTAGAGCCCATAAGAAAATCTTGGATGTTCCTACCAAGGCTAAATCTTTGCCTTCGTCCCTGGTTGGGGACTCCAGCCAACCAAAACCTAAAAAGGCTAAAGTTTCAGCTCAGGAGCTCACTCAGTCAGCCCCAGTGCTTTCAGTGCCTAGACCTTCTGCACCGAGGCCTTTGGCTCCATTAGTGATCTCGGCTCCATCTTCTCCTGCAGCCTTCACTATATCGGCACTGAGGGGCTCCTTGGTTCAGACTATTACAATGTATCAGCACTGACCGTTCAGTCGGAGCAGACCTTGACCACGTTGGCTCCGAGATCTTCCTCGGAACCGACGCCTTTATTGTTGACTCCAGTTTTGTCGGTTCCATCTTCTGTATCGACAACCACTTCGACACCGATCCCTGTGTCGGTGCAGACCATGGCAGACACCCGTAGTCCAGTCTCTCTCTGCACCGTTGTTCTCGGTGCAGACTGGTGAGATGGGCACCGAGTTTGCCTCTTCTGTGGACAGGCCTGTTTCTCCCTCAGTCTCGTTGAGGTCCACTAGAAGCCTTTCCGAACATGATGTGTTGCGTCTTGCGGATCAGGTACTCTTGGCCAGAGGTATCCCACCCCCCAGGAACTATCCTTCCTTGGGAGGTGATCACCCATCTCCAAAGACCCCTTCTTATTCTCCTCCTTCATTGCCTTTGAAGTCCATGGATATAGCACAGTCTTCCCCTTCTGCGGTTCCCTTTATGGATCTCACTAAGGAACCACAGTTGCCTTCATGGCAGGAACGTTTTGCTACATTCCAGGATGGCAGTTGTGACATGCATAGTTTGCTGCTCCACAGCCATCCAGGGACTCTGGGTCGACAGGCTGAGCCACTTAGGGGAGGGGTGACCCCTGTCCTAGACATTCACTCCTCTTCAGGTGGACAAGCCTTCCAACTGATGGAGAAGGCTTTCGCTGCTGTTGGTGATACTGGACTGTCTATCCCTCCACCTTCCTCTAATACACTGGTTTCACAAGTCACAACTAGCGGACACCGGGTGCAAGGGCCTCAGGATATATTCCCATAGGAAACCCCTTTTCCGCTGTCTTCCCCAGCTTCTCCCACTGAGGAAGCCCACCGGAAAAGTTCGTGTAAGAGGAAGCACATGGACTCCACAGACAAGTCCCTCACTGAAGACACAGATTTTGATGAGGGGGAAGGATCCCCTCAGTCACCCTCTGAGGTATCCTTTGGTGATATCCTCAAAATCCTGAAACAGAGAGGTGACTGGCAGCCCTCTAATCCGACCTCTGAGGAATCTGTGTTCCTGCAGGCCTTTCGCTCCCGGCCCCCAACCTCCTGGGTTACTACACCTGCCGATGAACTTGTCCAGCTTATCATGCAGCATGCATGGAAGGCTCCTAACTCCATCAAAGCTATTTACTGGAGGCCAGATAAGATTTTTCCCCTTCTGTTTTGGCTCCCCATTGGTCAAAAGGTCTTCCTGTGGATGCTTTGGTGGTGGCAGCCACAACAATAAAGGATCTGACAGAAGAAGAAAACCAGACTGTCCATCCACCTAACAAAGAGTCCCGAGCCCTAGACAGGATAGGGAAGTGCACCTTTGCATCAGCAACCTTTGCTATCAGGTCCCTGAATTATATGGCACACTTTACCAGGCTTCAAAGGGATCTGATTTCTGAGCTCTCTGAAACCTTGGCTTGTGCAGTGTCTGATGAGGTTCGTGACAAAGTGACAAAGTGGCCTCTCAGCTGGCCACCATTGAGTCAATATCTAACTCCTCTATGCGACTGATATCTCATGCATCAGAAGGAGCAGCTAGAGCAGCGGGTTCAGTGGCGGTCTTGAGACAACATGCCTGGATGCGCTTGTGCAATTTCATGAAACCCTTTAAGGCTTCCTTTCTTAACGCTCCCTCTTTGTTTGGACCCAAAGTTAAAAGCACACTGGCCAGATGTGAACAGGACGGTAAGACCCTTTCTGCCATAGGTGTCTGTTATTCTTCCCCTCAACGTGCTTTCTCCCAAAACCATAACAGTGGGAAGATATGGTTCAAGAAATCTCAGGGTCCTTTCTGTGACACACAGGCTGAGTTCTCCCCTAGAGGCAGAGGGGGAAACTCACAGGGAAGATGCTCCTTTCAGGGCATAGGGGTCCGCGTAACCAGGGTTCCAGGGATTCTTTCCCTGGCCAATCCTACCAGCACTCCTGAAGAGTGGTCCAACTCCTTTCCTCTGGAGGTGGTTGGGGGATGTTTCTTCTTGTACCATTCTGCCTGGCTAACCATCACCACCGATTCTTGGGTACAAAGGATTATAACCAGAGGTTATTATATCCCCTTCGATCTTTGTCCTGTCTCTTAAAAAAAAACTTCCTGACATTCCACCCAGTCAAAGGGAAGAAGCAGCACTAGAGATAGAAAAGCTGCTAAGAAAGAGAGTAATCCAAATAGTCCCTCCAGACCAGATAGGAT
This sequence comes from Protopterus annectens, assembly GCF_019279795.1. Taxonomy (NCBI): domain Eukaryota; kingdom Metazoa; phylum Chordata; order Ceratodontiformes; family Protopteridae; genus Protopterus; species Protopterus annectens. Next base: position 1,582,038,112 of record NC_056744.1, on the reverse strand, counting down.
CCAGATTCTACTCAAGACTATTTTTGGTGCTAAAGAAAACCGGGGACTGGAGACCAATTTTGGATCTCAGTGTATTGAACAAGTTTGTGAGAGTACAAAAATTCCAGATGGTCACGATACAGTCTATCCTCCTGCTTTTGGAAAAAGACAATTGGATGTGCTCAATAGATCTTCAAGATGCTTAATACCACATAAAAGTGGACAGGCCATCAAGAAGATTTCTGCACTTCTGTGCAGGAGCCAGTCACTACCAGTTCAGAGTACTGCCCTTCAGACTCTCTACAGCCCCCAGAGTGTTTACAAAGTGCATCACAGTTGTCACAGCTCACTTGTGACTTCAAGGATTCCAGGTGTTTCCATACCTAGACGACTGGCTCATTTCCGCCCCCCCCCACCAGACATCTACTGGAAGAAGCCAGTAGATGTCTCTCTCCTCATTGCACAAAGGCTAGGCATAACCATAAACTGACAAAAATCCAATCTCATTCCATCTCAGTCGACAGAATTCATAGGGGTTATTGTGGACACAAAGAACTGCAGAACTGCCATTCCAGAGCACAGAATTTTAAGGATAAAGCAACAACTGATTCCAATCCTTTCAAGTGAAAAATCCATGGCTCACTCAGTTCTACAGCTGTTGGGTTCCATGGCAGCCTCCATCACCATTGTCCCCCTGGCCAGGTTTCACATGAGGCTTCTACAATGGCTACTGCTCACCCAATGGTATCCCTTTCAGTATCCGCTTTCAGCCATGATTCAAGTAACCCACAGGTGCAAACAGAATTTAAATTGGTGGATGACACACAATCTGTCACAATGGTCTCACCCTTTTTCCCCCCAGCAACCCAAGGCCACAGTGACCACGGACACCTCCCTGATGGGGTGGGGGTGTTATGTCAGGGACAGACAGTCCAAGGCACTTGGTCCGAACTGGAGGCCCATCTGCATATAAATGTTCTAGAGCTGACGGCGGTGCTTTTGACATTGCAAGCATTCCATCCCCTGCTGCCATCTGGGACAATTGCGATTCAATCAGACAACATTGCAGTGGTCTGGTACATCAACAAGCAAGGTGGAACCAAATCTTATCCCCTTTGTTGAGAGGCCATGAGGATATGGCAATGGGCGATGGCTACCAACCGTTTTCTTCTAGCAACACACATTCCCGGGAGTTCCAACGTGATAGCAGACAGACTCAGCAGGTGCATTCTTCAACCTCACAAGTGATCCCTGAATCCCTTGATAGCAGTGGAGATCTTCCACCACTGGGACCATCCTTGCTGCAACCTCTTTGCATCCCCGACCAACTGCAAATGCAGCAACTACTTCACCCTGATTTCCCCCTCCAGGACAGTCACCCAGGGATGCTCAAGTCCACGATTGACCTTCAGGTCTTCTTTACACATTCCCACCCTTTCCCCTCATTCCACAGTTTCTGAAGAAAGCCCATCAGTTGAAGAGCAAGGTGATTCTCATAGCACCATATTGGCCTCAACAGATTTGGTTCCCCTTCCTTTGGCCTCACCTACTAGATCAACCATGGATTCTCCATTCAACCCCGGAGTTGATCTCACATCCACAGAACCTGATTCATCTCATCTTGAACAGCCTGAAGCTCACAGCTTGGCTACTCCAATTCCCTTGATTGCCAGGCAGAATGATCTTTCTTTACCAGTACGTGACATTCTCATTGCATCTCATAAGTCTTCCACTCGAATTACTTATCTGAGCAAGTGGAAAAGATTTACCTGTTGGTTGAAAAATAAACAAGTAGATCCCTTCTCAGCACCAGTGTCGATAATACTAGACTATCTGGCCGACCTTTTCCAATCGGGTCTATCGGCCTCTAGCATTAGAGTTAATTTGCCTGCAATTTCTAATTTTCATGAGGGTGTCCAAGATTCCTCTCTTATCTCCCACAAATTGTGCAAGATCTTCATAAAAGGTGTGAATCATCTGAAGCCACCTTTTAGAGAACCTATTCAACCATGGGATTTATCATTAGTTCTACAAGCTCTGACAATGCCACCTTTCGAACCAGCCTCTTCTTGTGACCTCAAGCATTTGTCATGGAAAACCTTGTTTTTGGTTGCCATTACTTCTGCCAGACATATTTCTGAGCTTCAAGCTTTATGTATCAAGAGTCCATACATGATTTTCCATAGAGATAGAGTGTCTCTGAGAACTAATCCATCATTTCTGCCAAAAGTGATCTCTGAAATGTCCATTAATCAAACTATTGAATTGCCAGTTTTCTTTCCCAATCATTCAAACAGAGGAGAGTACTGCCTACATACCCTAGATATCCACAGGCAAATTTGTTTTTACTTAAACAGGACTAGGCCCTTTCATAAATCAGACCAGTTATTTTTGGCCTTTTCTGGACCTAGATTAGGATCTGCTGTTGCTAAGGTCACATTAGCTAGATGGTTGAAAGATTGTGTGACCTTCATTTATACACAACGTAATATCTCGTTGCCTACTACCATGAAAGCTCATTCAACAAGGTCGGTGGCAACTTCTGCTGCCTTCCATGCCAGAGCTTCTTTACATGACATCTGTGCCGCTGCAACTTAGGCTACACCTCATACCTTCATCAATCATTACAAATTGGATTTGGCCTCCAGGAGAAGAACATCTTTCGGTTCTATGGTGCTCAGGAATGTCCTTCCATGAGAGCCTCCCAGGAATAGAGGTAGCTGGGTACTCTGTCCCATATGTAAGGAATGAACGAGGATTAACAATATCAGATAAAGAAGTTATGTCTTACCATAACATTCCAACTGTATTGTTGATCCTCGTTCAATCATTATGACCCTCCCTCCTTCCCCTCCTGTGGTTTCTAGTGGATCTCACCATCCGGGTCTCTTATGTTATTTGTCCAGAGGTAGCCTCTACCTTCTTTGACTTGCAAACTCAATCTGAGGTAACAGGGAGAGGGGGATTGTGGGTAAGAATTTAGCTCAAAAGTCTGAAGCTGACGCAAGCTTAGAAAATGGCCGGCTCAGTTCCGAGGTCGGAACCGATACCCATATGTAATGACTGAATGAGGATTAACAATACAGATGGAACAATATGGTAAGACATAACTTCTTTTTACTTCTTAACCATATCTCTGTTTCTTTTATTTTTATCCTGCTTTTAAACTCCGCTTTCATTTCATCCCACTTGCTAGCTATCACCCCTGGAGTACTTTCTGGTGTCCCTAATAACTCTTAAATCATTTCTACCACCCATTCCTTAAATTCCTCTCCTTTTAACAGGTGGGGGGGGGAGCACCAGTGTTCATCTTAACTTCATTCACCTGCATTTTTATCTTGGTGATTACTGGGATAGGACCTGACATAGTTATTGAATGTATGTCAAACATCTCATTTAAATGCACATGTTCCTTGGAAATATAATTTCAGTCTAGTCTGGCCCAGTTATTGTACCTTCAGGAATAATATGTAAATGCTCTAAGAGTTTCTACTACTGAAATCACATCTTCATACCAAATATTTTCATAACTTTCTTCTGAAATCTACCCTCTTCTGTTATATTTTCCTTTCTAGGTCCCCCAGATATATCCTCACTGGTGGAAATCAAGTTCCAGTCCCCACCTATAAGTAATATTCCCTGCTGGAAGCTGATCATTTCTCCCAATATTTTTAAACCTCCATAATAGCAGTTTCAGGTAGAATATAAATACATGCCAGCATAATCCTCTGCCATTGCCACAAGCCCTTACTACCACAAATCTATCATTATTATCTTTTTTCTCTCTTTTATCAATATTGGAGCTCCTCCAGCAATTAATATAAGTACTCTCATTTTATTTTGTTCAAGATATTCTACTGAATAGCCATACTGAAAACCTTCCTTTATCAAATTCAAATGCTCATTTCTTTCTAAATATGTCTCCTATAGCATTGCTATTTGCACTCTGCATTTCTTAATATAATTCAGTGTTCTTACCTTTTGGTCTATACCTGTGAGGCCACATTCCAAAGTAATATGGGTAGTGTAGCGATTATAATAATAAGTTATTATTCCCAACTATTATATATGACAGCTTTTTAAAGTGTCTATTTCCAGCTTTTGAGTTACATTCACCCATTAATGCTCAGCAGGTTGATATTTTGGGTCTATTTTGAATAACCGAACCGCCACTTCACCGACACCCAGAAGATCGAGACGGAATGACCAAACAGGTAGGTGATCAAAAAGGCGATATTCCGACAGCCGAAAGACCGGCAACGTGTGAGCGCGATCCGGTAAGTGTGCGATAGTGACAGATTTAGGATTGGGGAGCGGACAGGTAAGTGTACGATAGTGAGGGATTTTAGGTTAGGGTGTGGGAAAGGTGAGTGTGCGTTAGTGTCGGACTTAGGGTTCCAGTAAGGTAAGTGTGTGATAGTGACGTAGTGTAGTGTAGGGAAGGGTTGAGTGTGTTAGGGTTAGTATGCGGGTGGAGTGAGTGTGCGATAGTGATGGGCTTAATGTTTTAGGGTGGGTTAAGTGAGTTAGGGTTAGGGTGCAGGTAGGGTAAGTGTGCGATAGTGACGGTGTTGAGGTTTAGGGGTGGGTTAAGTGAGTGAGGGTTAGGGTGCGGGTTGGGTAAGTGTGCGGTAGTGTCGGACGTTAGGGTTAGGGTTTAGGTTAAGGTTAGTGGGTATGTTATTGTGTGCAATGTGTAGTTTACGTTTTTTGTGTCGGTGTAATGGTGTTCGGTTTTTTGAGTTGTTGGTGTTTGTCGGTGTTGTGTGTTTTCGGTTGTTTGGGGTCGGTAAATTGTGTGTCGGTGAATCGGAAGTTTGGTTATACAAAGTAGACCCATATTTTATACCATTATTTCTTGTCATCTCCATTTGAACCTATGTCACATTTTACAAGAATTTTTGTTTTAATTAAAACCATCAAAGAAAAAAAAAAACAAACATACCGCCAGAATACCGCATAATCTATTAAATTAAAGCAATCACACAAAACTATGTATGTTTTCAAATAATGTAGTTTAACCCTTCTGATAGGACCAATTGCATTGAATTAGCAGCTGTACCCACAAGCATTACCTAACCTAATATTAAGGTTGTCCATGATAAGATACATGTTACAGCCTGTGCTCCTACTTACACTAATTGCTGTCTGTTCTTGTATTATCTATATTCCCCTCACAGATGTGAAAAAAAAGCTTCTATGCTTTCAGAAAATGTTATATTTTAGCCTTAAAAAGTACTCAAGCTTTTATTGCCTGCACACAGAAGCACAAACACACACCTACATTCGTGGAGGCTCTCAGTAAAAATCTGCCCAAACAACAGAGACCTCCAAAGCAGAAATGCAAGCAACATCCACCCCCCAGCACAACCCAAATGACACATATCCCACATACTCAGTGTACCACTCAACTACAGCCTATAAGGCATAATGTACCCAATACTCTAGTCATAGGTGACTATAGTCAGGCACACTGATGTTCCACTCACCAGGCTAAACAAGGAGAAAGTTACTTTCTGCTGCCTGTCGGGTGCCAGGATCCGCCACATAACGCATGCACTCAGGTCACTCCACAACAAGTACAAATATGAGTCTGTCATTGTCCATGTTGGTGTGAATTACCTGAGGCATACCTCCCTGGATTACATGAAAAGAGACATGGAGGAGCTCTCCGATCTTTGTAGCCCAGGCAGGTATGACCCTAGCCCTGAGTAGCATCCTGCCATCACCCAGAATGATACCACAGTACAAGGACAAAATGATTGACTTTAATAATTGGCTAAGCATCTGGTGTCATTCTAAGGGAATCCAGTATCTGTCTGCCTGGGATGACATGATCGACAGACCGTGCTGCTTTGCCAGAGATGGCCTGCACCTGCCGCCCTTGGGATTCTGGATACTGGCAAAAGCTCTTGCCACTCCTATAGTGCCTTTTTTTAGGCAAGGTTCAAATGACAAATTCACCACCGTAACAGGAACAAGCAAGCAAAAGCTGAGGGTAATGCTACTCAATGCTAGAAGTCTAAACCTCAAAATGCACTCACTCGAGACACTCCTTAAAATGGAGAACATTGACATCTGTGCAGTGACAGAGACCTGGTTCAAAGTTCCAGAGAGCACCCCTGCATTACCAGACTATAATTCATACCACACCTTTCGGCCACCAAACCCGGACTGAAACACTAAAGGTGGAGGTGTGTCCATATTCATTAAGGATATCTACACCTCCAAGCTAGTTGCGCAGCATAATGCATCCGAGATTATCCAAGTTCAACTAACTCTGGGCAAAACCGCAATCCAGATTGTAGCTTGCTACAGACCCCCCACCATGCCCCAGGATTCCCACTCCTCTTTTCTTGATACACTGGAAAATATTAAGGTACAACCCAACACCCTAATAATGGGTGAATTCAATGACCCCACCATTAACTGGGAAAACTACTCATGTACCAACTCTTTTGCTCAATGTTTTCTGAAAATCATCAATTCCAATGCCTTGGATCAACTTATCCGCACCCCCACCAGGGACAGCAATATCCTAGACCTGGTCATCACCAACATGGGCGACTGGTGTTCCACACCAGAGGTCAGCTCCTCGTTGGTCAGATCTGACCACAAGGTAATCACCCTAGACACCCACATCCCACTCCCACCCCCCATTAGGAAACAACAGTAAAAAATGTCTCCTAAGCCAACTTCACACTTCTTAAGGCAGAAGTGGCAAACTTCATGACACCCATGCAGATGTACAATAGCGGTACAACTGCTGAATCCTACACAAATGCACTTTATATGCACTTACACGAGTGCATGGATCATGCTATCCCTAACAGAACCAAGATGCTATCCTCCAAAAAAAGGAAGCCAGTCTGGTGGTCTTCTGCCATAAACAAACTCTACAACAGAAGAAAGAAACTCTTGCAAAAGAAGAGTAAAGAAGCTGACATCCCTCATAAAATTCTCCAAAGCTAGTTATGAAAACAAAATCACCACTGATTCTAAAGACAACCACAAAGCATTCTATATCTATGTCAAGAATCTCAATGGCAACACTCCGATCTGCTCTTAGTTACAGCACAATGACACTAAATATACAGAACCAACTGATATTGCCAATATCCTGGCAAATAGGTTCAGTGCTAACTTTACCCCCCTCTCACCCCCTAAAGGGCCCATCTTTATACCAGAAGAATGCAAAGTTCCTGTAATCATGGCTGCACAGGTAAAAACCTCACTCTCCAAAGCCAAGAACACAGCATCCATGGGACCTGACAACATCCCAGGCTGCCTACTACATGAACTACAGAATGAACTGGCACCCCACCTAAGTACCATGTTCAATCATAACCTCACCTCAGGCTTTGTGCCCATTGAATGGCGCACTGTGATGGTTATCCCACTCTACAAAGGGGGGGGCACAACAGACCCTAGGAACTACTGCCCCATTAGCCTGATGAGCCTGGTCTGCAAGGCCATGGAACGTATCAACATGGAACTCATAAACAAAGACATTGGAGATCTCCAATCTCTAGGCCCCACACAGTTTGAGTTTGTAAAAGGCAGATCATGTCTCCTAAACCTGATAGACTTCTTTGAAGCAGTCACCAAAGCCATAGATGAGGGTAAGGTGGTTCACACAGCCTATCTAGATCTCGCCAAGGCATTCAACACCATCCCCCACTCTGGAATTATAGATAAACTCACTAAACTAGGTATAAATCCCTATGTTACAAGATGGGTTGCCAACTGGCTTACTGTCAGAACCCACACTGTGAAAGTAGCAGACTCCAAATCAGAGTTCAGACCAGTGACAAGTGATGTACCACAGGATTCAGTCCTGGGTTCTCTCCTGTTTGGTATCTACTTCTCTGAAATGCAGGCTAACACAGAAGGTCTTTGGCTAACTAAATTCGCAGATGACTGCAGACTAGGAGCCATAATCAAAACTCCTAATGATGTGGACATCCTACAAAAGGGCCTCACTGAGACAGATGCCTGGTGTCAAAGCCATGGTCTCAAGCTCAATGCCCAAAAGTGCATTGTCATCCCCTTTGGTAAAAACTCTGTACCCATGAACTACCACATAGGCGGTAATCTACTTAACACCGAAAGTTTGGTAAGAGACCTTGGGACACAGGTGGACAGTTGTCTCTCCTTTGATAATCACATCGCCACAGTGGTCAGGAAATCCTTCTATGTGGCACACCTCATCACAAAAGGATTCTCATCCAGAAAAAAAGAGGCCATTGTTCCCCTCTACTCATCGCTCATTAGACCCATTATAGAGTACAATGCCTCTTTTGGTATGTACCTCACAAGACATCTACAACAACTGGAAAGGCCGCAAAAATAACTCACAAAGAGGATTAATGGCCTCAAACAGATGCCTTACGCAGACTGACTCAAAAAACTCCAGCTTTACTCTGTCACATATCATCTACTCAGAGGCAATCTCTACCTAACATACCAAGCTATGTCAAATCCAGAGCTGTTGGACATGCTCCACTTAAAGAAATCCTAATCCCTCTGAACTACATGCTCTAGGGACGTAAACCTTGTCACCACAATAAACAGAACATGCTGGAGGGATAGATTCCTGTCTCAGAGACTTCCCATACTCTGGAACAGACTACCTATCTATGTCAAACAGAACTCATCATTAGCACTCTTCAAGAAAAATCTTGATGATTGGATGGGTACTAGGAAATTCACCCCGGGGATCACTTCTGTGGTTCTGCTTGACAGGAGCACAGGAAAATAATTTTCTTGGGTGGCAAAAGCCAGGGTACCTTTTTGGCTAGGCTTGTATAGGCCCTTGGGCCAATAGCCTAGTACCTACCTATGAACCTATAAACCTATCCTGTAGTCAGATTGTCTCCTCGGGAAGCATAACCATGAAATGTACAGCTGCACTCAGCAGCAGACTTCTCAACTCACGCTAAACGTTTATCTGCTAAAGGAAAACTTTTAATTACATTCAGTGTTCTCTTGTTTACTTGCTTACACAAACAATTGTTACTACATTAAACCACGGGGCTTCCTCCAGACATTCACCTATGCAAAAGAAGAGAAAACATCTGAACTCTACATGTATTATAATCTGTGCACCTTTATACTCCATCTCCCACCTCAACAACCTAAGATTACAGCATATTAACTTAAACATGCTTCTGTCCAGCCTTTCTTCTCTTTTTACATTGTAATCCCTACATTTCTTAAAACTAAAAGGGAAGAAAAAGGTTATGTGTTTGCTTTAATATCTTTATCACATACAACAATTGAAAATGCTTTACTATATAACATGCAGTTTACATCATGAAAATGTTTTATACAGATACTGTTAAGAAAAAAATGTTTTACTTACAGCTACAGTTTCCCCTTTTTCTTTCAGTGTCCTTTCAAACATTAATGACATGAAGTGGGTTATATGCTTTTCAGTCATCCAAAAATTTAGCAAAGTCAACAAAAGTACAATTTTTTCACTTTTTCTTGTAAAGCTATATTTCACAAATGTGATTAATACTTTATAATCTCAAATTTATTCATTAATTTCAGTGTTGCTGGTCTTATTCCTGTTCATCTCCATCTTGCAACCCAGACTCCGGTTCAAGTCCAAGGTACTTCCAATTCTTATAGTCAACTCTTGTGCTTTTTTCTGTCTCTCAAGCATTGTGGAACATTGGGGAAGGTTGCACAGAAAAAGTCTCTGAATCAACTTATTATCAGAAGAATGAGAAGCAGAGTCCCCTTCTGTTTGATGGATCACTTTTTGTTGGACAAACATTTGTATTTCCTACTTAGGCTCTTCTGCATCAAAAAAGACTTTGATCCTCAAGGAAAAATCTTCAGAAAGACAGCTGGCTACATCAGTTTGAATGTCACACCTGCTTCTCCACATTCTCTGATTACTGGGATACATTTGTTTATCTTCTGCCTGTTGTACAGTGAATAATCATTTTTCACAAACATTCTACCGTCTCCAGTTTTTAATTGTTTGTCCTTCTGCCACAGTTTTGACAAGAACATCTCTTTCTGCTAGAATTATTACATCTTTACTAATACAGATCTTGGCTGCTTTTTCATGGTCAGGTTTAGAGCATACCTATGATGTACCCTTTCAATAAGCAAATCCTGCTGTTGAATACCAGTGCCGTTACATATTTGTGCTTTCATAAAATTAATGCAGTCTGTTCCTTCCAGTTTCCCCTGTTATAGCAGAAGATCTAATTTTTTTCCTGTGTGTTCTGTCCTCTAACTATACCCATTTTTTGAAACAGTTCTTTTTGAGCAGTCTCAAACTCAGCCAGCCCCTTTCTTCATTTCAACTTCTGATTTTTGCAGTTTTATCAGTTCATCTGAATAGCTGTTTAAAATTTCTTCCATTTTTTCTAGACTTTTATTATTTGAGTTGATATACGTCTTCACTGTTTTGTTTATTTTAATCAACCCTGAGCACATTTGATTTATTTTTCCTCTAGATTACTGGAAACTATGTTTTGTATCAAAGTTGCAGCTTGAACTGCTTTTTTACTGAACAGCTGCAGGATTCTTCCCAGTCATTGTTTTCTCTTCACCTTTTTCAGGTGATTTTCTTTCAAGCTCTCTAAGTTTATTCCTTGATGCCATCCAGGCAGTGTACTTACTAGCCAGTAACTAAATTTACTAAAACTGGCAGAGCTACTGGCCCGTATGTCTCACTTTCTTTTCTCGCACTAGCAGAGTTGAAATTCCATGTGCAGCCATCTTGGAAGTCCTGTCCATAACTACTTCTTAATCCTAAGAAAACCCAACTCCTTTTATTTTTCCCCAAATCACTTACCAATGAGCAAAACAATTTTGAGATCACATTCTTAAACCACACACCTATAGAATTAGTCAAGGGTGGCTCCTGCTATTGGACTACAGGACTGCAGTTCCCCCAGAAAATAAAACAAACTTAAAAGAAAAAGAAAAAACAAATAAAAAAAAAAGAAAATAAATAAACAAATGCGAGTCCCAGACTTCTGTGCATGCATGACATTTCCAGAACATCACACATGCGCATAGGAATCCAGACTGCTGGTGAACCAGTCTGGATAGGAAGACAGCCATTCTCTGTACAGATATCCCAAAAGTCTATGCAATTACAACTGCATAGAATGGAAGAGGATGAGACTGCAACATCTGCAGGCTGGAGCCTGCTCTCATGGGGACAAGGACTTTGCAGCTGTCTCATGGGGCTTTTTAAACACCCATTGGAATGGTTTGAATTACATGGAATCAAGCTGTTGCAGGGCATTAAGCTCAGGTAGGATATTTGAATTAATGAAGCAGTGTGTGTGTGTGTGTGTGTGTGTGTGTGTGTGTGTGTGTGTGTGTGTGTGTGTCAAATGTCCCTAGTGACTAGAAGAACTCAGGAAATATAGCTGGTGGTGGCTAGACTCAAACCCTGTACCTTGAGAGTAGGTAGCAAGAGCTTGAATTCCCTACCCACCACCACTTGTGAAATTTTTGCTTCATATTTCTGTTCTGTTCTGTTCCTCATAAAATCTGTGTTTTTTTCTGGAAAATAATGACAGGCATTTGAATTTCAGACTTAATATTCTTCAGAAAGTACATGGTAACACAAAACCTTTTATTCTAGCGATTTTCTGTTTATAAGATCAATATTTGAAATTTGTCCCTATTGTTGGCTTTGTCTAGGTGTTTTGTGCTAAGAAGTTGAGAGCTATGGTGAGAACTGAATTCACTAAATGATATCCATTTAAGTTTCAGTCTACCTGTCTTTCAAGAAGCAGCTGATTCAGCATAGTGCTATGTTGCTCTGACTGTAGTGCACAGGGTCCTGGGTTCAAGTCTTGGCAGTGGAACGCATGGTAGTAACACAGCATTTTATTCTAGCAACTTTCCAAGATTATACAACCAATGTGTCCTTAGTTTTTGGGCTTTTGCCTCCCCCCAATAAATGTTGGCTTTTTTCAGATTTCTTGTGCTTCAAAGCTGAGAGATACAGTCGGGTGTCGAGTGGATTTTACAAGGAGCTGAGAGCTTGAAGAGAAGTTTATTACTGCTTATGCTGCATCTGCTTGCATTGTTAATAACACAACATGAAGTGTACTTGCTTTTGCAGCAGAAGGCTGTGGGTTGTACTCCCACAGTATATAGATGCATTGCTGATACTGTACTGTGCTGTAGTTTTAAAGGGGGTGGATGCTGCAGTCCTGAGAATGTCCTCTTTGGTGGAGACACCTAGTAACTATGAACCTGTTATCAGTTTGCCATCCATTCCCTATTGCAATATTACTAGCTTATCATTTTTTAATGTAATATAGGCAATTTATTTCTCAAGGGCAACAGGCACTTTATTTGTAGGTGTATTAAATTGTATTCCTTGTATAATACAGTACAGTTGTTAGAAGGCATTTTAAATTTATTGTTTTGAACATTTTTCCAATATGTTGAGATGAAATAATGAAATATAAAGTTGTGTGTTAGCAGCAACCACTTCATTACTTACAGACCTCTTTAATGTGGCATTATTTAGATGACTTTTACTTCTGCAGAGTTTGTGCATATTTACTGATACTGTGGACTGTAGAAGTTTGAGCAGACTTTTATGATGGAAATATTCTCAATTGAGCAGTTTTGCCATTATTGGTGCATGCATTTTGTTTCATTGTTTACTGGAAAAATGTTCAAAACAATAAATTTAAAACGCCTTCTAACAACTGTACTGTATTATACAAGGAATACAATTTAATACAATCAAAAAGGTGTATCAAAGAACAAATGTATGTTTCCTGTGCAAGGGGCCTATGATATGAAAACAGCCCAAAGTTAATCTTTATCTACCACTGGCCAGATGTATTTTCTTTGAATGTGGGTTTCAACGCTGTTTCAATGAATGTGAGTTTCAAGGGCAGAGAAGTTTTAATGCTAAGTCTATTTTCGTTGTGAGACTGCATTGCTTTGTTTAACAGATGTCTATTAGTGTTTGTGTTGTAAAATATAAAATACAACTTTTAAATGAAATCCAAATTATCATAGAAGTAAAGCAGTATGCACATTAAAATGTTTATGGTAAATGAGGTGAAATAGCCAAGTAATGGGACAATGGAATAGCTGCAGGGGGAAGACTCCATTCAATCATGATTTTGTGAGGGGGAAGGGCAGCAAACTCAGACAGCCCTGGCTGAACTGTACCTCTCAACTGTCCAGATTTTTGCAGAATGATTACATTTTTGCTTCTTATTTTTGGTTTGTTCCTCATAACATTTGTGGTTTTCTGACAAATCATTTAGGAATGAAGTCACTAAATATTGACATACATTGAGTTTCAGACTTCATACCCTTCAGAAAAATGCATGCAGTACCTGTTATTCTGTCAACTGTCTAAGTTTATACAAGAGCAATTTTTAGTACTGTTTGTATGTTCCCCCAATATATTTCGCCTTGTCCAAATATCCTGCATTAAGAGGTACGTGCAAATAAATCGCTTTATAGAATTAGGTATATCCAAACCTCTCAACTGTCCCCAATTTTGTCTCAAAATGTTGCTCTCCCCCTAATAATCCCTCTGCAAAATGGCAAATTTGGAAGAAAACGTGGAGGGTTTACAATTAATAAATAATCGTAATGATCAGAGTTATAGATTACTTTAAATTTCAGAAATGCATGTAGATTCTCTTATTTTGTCAGCTTCTCAAGTTAACAGTACTAATATTACAAAAGTGTCCCTTCTTTGACAGGTTACTAGTTGTATTGTGTCACTATTTTATATTTTTGCATCACATATTTGGTCCATTTTTCATACAATTGTGGTTTTCCGGCAAATTAGTGGCAACTCATTAAAGATTGAAGTTAGAAAATAATGACAGACATTTGAGTTTTAGATTTCATACTCTTCAGAAAATTCATACTAATGCAAGACCTACTATTCTGTTATCTTTCTAAGTTTATAAGAGCAATATTTAAAAATTGTCCTAATTTTTGGGTCTTTGTCCCACTTCTATTTATGGCTTTGTCCAGATTTCTTGCTCTGAGGTTGGGAGGTATGACAAATGTGTCAGGGCCATCACAGTCAGCCAGAGACATTTCAAATTGTGACATACTTGTTGCACCCCACTCGCCCACGTAGTGACTCTGGATGTGTCCAAGCAAGGCAAGGAGCAGTTATGCAGTGTTAAGTGTGCAGAGTATCCCTCCATCCAAAGTAGACACAAGTACTACAGTGGCTTTTCATCTGTCCTTGATTTTGCAGAATGTTTAGGTTTTCTGTCATATTTTATATTGTTGATTTATGCTTCTTCTTATTCAGAAAATGCATGTTGTTGCAGTGTCTGTTGCTCTGTGTTTAAGTAGCAATGCTTTAATGACCACCAGGTAAGACTATAAGATGCAAGAAAGCTTTAATAAGCATATTGTTAAAGAATTACCAACATTGAAAGCCTTTTTTTTTGTTGCCATGCAGAGAATATTTACATAACTAGATAGAATATAAGCCTTGGGTATTGAAAGGCATATGACACTATTTGCAATAAATTTTCAGAAGCTCATTACATTTGTTGGAGACTTGCAGTCATCTTTGCAGGCTTGACCTGTAAACTAAACAGAACGCCAATCTATCATGTGTGGTCCATAATCTATGCAGCAATCCTTTAAGCAATTTATCTTGAGCTTGTTTCTTGTTTGCTGTTCATTTTTTACTTTGATCATATTTTCCCCATGAAACAAGTAGATAGCTATTGACAGGCAGCAGGCCTTTTCTGGATAAGAAACATTTTTACAACTGGGAATATCACAGAGATTGCCACTTTCAGCATCTTACTTGGTACTTTTATAAAGCTGAATATAAATTATGATTAGAACTGCAGTGCAAGGAGAAGTGGTTTGAGTTGTGTGCTGCTTGTTTTTTTATACTTGATTTTGACTGGCATTCCAGTAATGTATTTACAAAGTGATTTATTTTTTCATGCCTCACAACCTTTTTGCTTCCATCTAGATATTAAGTAAGCTGACATCTTGCCAATGCATTGAATTTTTTTTTTCTTCTACACTTCATTTTGTCTTGACTGGACTCTCATAATGACAGTTTGACACCCAGGGCAGCATATTTAAAGTCCCAGTTTTTGCATTTTTTAGCATAGCTATACCCCTTTTTAGTTGGCCACACCCCTCCCCATTGGCCCCACCCATTCAGCTGTCTCCTGCAGCTCCCTTTGATTTGAAGCTGCCAGCCACCCCTGGAAGTAGTGTCCCATACAAAACTGCTTGGGCTTACACTAGAAGGCAACCTAAAATATGACCTCCACATGCAGAGTAATATAAAAAATACAACACAAAACTAAGAATGCTATATAGAATTAGAACATTTCTTACTGCATAGACCAGAATCACTCATGCTACTACTAACCTACTCCCCTCTCTATTGTATGGTTCATCCATCCTGACTAACCTCCAGACCACCATAAAAATGTAAACTGGAACAGTTAATTAGATTTGCAGCTCATACAAGTCAGAAAACACATCACTGTTCTCCATTAAAAAACTTTAAATTGGCTAGTATTATCCCACCAACTAAACTATTCCCAACTTCTTTTAACACATAATTATATTTAATCCTGCTTCCTGCCCAGCTATAACTGCAGCTGTCCACCACTACCTCCCCAGATGTCACCTTCAATCTATTCACAAAAATTTGCTTGATGTCTACTGTATAAGCCTTACAAAAATTGTGGCAAAGTCTGTACTCACACTGTGTAGTAAAAGTCTGGAATACAATGCTAGCACCAATCACAGCAATACACAACATTCATTTATTTAAGCTGCAACTTGAAATAGTTCCTCTCTGACTCCCAGCTTTACAGTTGCTGCTCTCCTAACTAAAATTATGGTTCCTTTTCCTCTAATATTTATATAAATCCCATCTCTCCTTTTCTTTGTTTTTTTTATTTCTCTTACCCTTACTCTTATTTCCCTTTTACTTGCTTTTACCCATTATGTCTCCTCTTCCCATATCTACCCACTTATTACTCACTTTCCCCTTTCTTCCTCATTATCTACTGCTGGAATTTTCCCACTCTGAGATCTGCTTTATGAGTGAGTAATAAACTCTTGCACTTATAACATGTAAACACATTTCAGTGCTAAGTGATATTAAAACCTTTCTATTAATTGGATTTTAAAATTGAAGTCAAACAAGTATTAAAATAAGTTTTTTAAGTTTCTTATGTTTTAATTAACTATGTTTTACAGTCTTGACCTGGTACCATATGTAACAATTTTTAATGTTTTCCTGGTTACTATGACAACTATTGTATAATTGTCTAATTGTTTAATTAATGGCTTGGGATGGTATAAATTAGATGGAAAGTAATTATTATTTTGATTCTGATGAAGTCCAGATGAGTTTGGACAAAAGTGCTTAATCTGTTTTTGTTTTACCTATTAAATTGAACTTTTAACATATTGGCTTTTGGTGTTGTTTTTTTCTTTTATTTTATTAGTTTTTGTGTACTGTTGGTACATTTTGGGCGAAGTGATATTGTATTTATTTTGTTTTAATGATGGTATATGTGTATCATTATACATGTCATATGTGCATTAATATTTGTATTAATCTGTTTACAATATATCGTAATATGTTGTCAGTTTTCATACACACGCACACACGCACACACACACACACACACACACACACACACACACACACACACACACACACATATATATATATATATATATATATATATATATATATATATAAATATACATATATTTTTGGTCCTTTTATTTGTGGAGCTTTCCCCCCCTGGGCCTTCACTGAAAATGGATAAAATTATCCAGATGTATTTTCTCTGTAAACAAATATCAATAAATAAATAAAAGTATGGATGGAGGATCAAGTAACAGTATCACAAATATCACCAGTCGAAGAAGATCTAAAGAATGTCATGGAAGTTGTCAGTCCTCTACTGGAGTGTGCCTTGGGTTTACATGGTAAGTTGTTTTTCTGCTTCTTGTAAATGAAGGAGATACAATCCAACAGCCACCTGGAAAGAGAAACTTTGGATACCTTTTGTCCCAACTTATTCAGGGCAAGGAAACAGAGCTGAACATCTTTTCTGATTGATTTAGCTCTTTGAAGGTAAAATTCATATGCCTGTGGTATGCAAAATGTGTTCATCTTTGCTGGTGTAATTTGGGAAGAAGACTGGCAGATGAATAGGTTGGCACAGAATTGGCTCAGTAGCTACCTTGGCAACAAAGGAAGAATTTGTCCTTAGAGATATTCTGTATTTATGAAAAATGATATAAGGGCTAGAAGAAGATAAGACCTGCAGCTCCTATATTCTCCTGGTTGAAGTAATGGCTACCAAAAACAGTGACTTCCAGGAAAGGAACTTCAGCTGAGTGGTGGAAGCCAGCTCAAATGGAGATTTTTTTAGAGCCTCCAACACCAAGTTAAGATCCCATGGAGGTACAAGGTCTGTAATAGGAGGTCTGAGAAGGAAGACACTTTTCAGGAAGGCCTTGCACAACTTATGTTATGCTAGAGAATTATTTTCGAACCCAACATGAAAGCTAGATAGCTGCTAGCTGCACCTTGACAGTGTAAAAAAATGGAAGCCACCTTTAAAATATATTGCAAAAATCAGAGTATGTCAAATACTGAAACACAAAAGGGGTTGATGTCTTGGCAATCCACTTAGACAACAAAGCACTTCCATTTACTTCTATAGACCTTGAGTGGCCATCCTTCTGGGAAGCCATAAGTATTTTAACCACTTCTTTGCATAAGTGATGATCTCTGGCCATCACTGGAACTGGAGAAACCAAGCAGTTAGGTTTAGACTCTGAATGTCTGGGTGATCTGTAATATGATTCAGAAGCCAGGGTGACTTCAGAAGATGAACCAGATATGTTTAGGCCCAAAGGCAGCTATGAACATGACAATTGCCTTGCACTTTATTGCTTCACAAATGACTCTGGAAATTAGTGGGAGAGGGAGATAGGTGTAGAGAAGCTCTGGAAGCCATTATTGAGAAAGCATCCCTCATTGACTGTCCCAGAGAGGGGATCAAGGCAAAGAAACTGTTGTACTTGGTCTTTTGGAGAGAGACAAAAAGATGACAGCAGGCATTACCCCAACAATGAAAAATCTGACTGGCCACTGTTGGATTGCGGCACCACTTATGAGGCATTAGGAGAGACCTGCTGAACCTATCCACTAGACAAACAGTGACTCTGGGGACATGTGTTGCAACAAGAAAGTGGTTGGAGGCCATTTTCCATTGCCAAACGCTCACTACTTCCTGAAATAGTGGGTAGGATATGTTTCCGCCCTGTTTGTTGATATACCAAACTACAGTCATATTGTCTGTTTGGATGGAGATTATATTCTAGGGGTTGTGGCCCTGAAGTTCCTGCAGAACAAGACTGACCACCATCCTCCAGGACATTTATGTGAAGGGTAGTATCCAAATACAACCACTAACCTTATATTAGTCTTCCTTCATAATCCCCTCATCTCAGTGTGGATACTTGTGTAGTCTCCATAGCCAGTGGAGAGGGAGTTACAAATGGTTTCTCTATAGACAGTAGAGGAGATTTGAGTCACCATCTCAGATGGATCTGTGATGAGAATAATCTTAGGTAGAGTATGAAGACATTGACACCATTGCACTTGTAATAGCCACTGTGGGATTGTCATGACAAAGTGGGCAAAGTTAACTATTAGAATAGATGAGACTCAGTGCCTTCAAGACCAGAGTTGTGTGGGGGAAGGTAAGAAGAAGAGACTGAATTGTTTCTGTCAAAGAATGTATTTTCTTTATAGTGGAAGAGAAATTAATGCACACTAGTATCCAAATTGCAATCTGTGAATGCGATAGTCTGTGAAGGCTTTAAGTGTGACTTCCGAATTGATCGATATCCTCAGACAGGAGCAAACATTGAGAAGATAATCCTTGGTTTGAATCAGGTACTCCACTTAGGGGGCAACTAGGAGTCAATCATCCAGATAAGGTCCAAATCCTGAATACTAGAATTCTTAGATTGGTGGCTATTGTGACCATATGTTTGGTGAACACCCTGAGGGTTTTGGTGAGACCAAATAGCAGGACCCTGAACTGAAAATGATTGTCTCCTATACAGAAGCATAAGAATCTCTTTGACTCCTTCAGAATCTTGATGGGAAGGTAGGCATCATGGAGACTTGTTTAGTACATCCAGTCATTTTCCCTGAAACAGGAAAGAACTGATTGCATCATGACCATTTTGAAGTGTGCCTTTCAAAGAAATCTGTTTAGAAGGCTTATATCCAAAATTGTTCTGAGGTACTAAGTTTTCTATATAACCAAAAATAACCTTGAGTAAAATCCTGACTCTCACTATTCTGGTGGGACCTCTTGGACAGCTCTTTTTTGTAATAGAGAGAGAACCTGTCTTGTGGTATGTAAAGGGCTAGGAGGGGTGCGATGTCCGGTAACAGCTTTGGTGGCTGGGGTGGCGGGAGGGAAAATGGAATGTGGTGGTCTCTGGATGTAATCCCTCTTACTCTCTTGTCCTGAGTGATAGTCTGCCATGCAGATGGATGGAATGAGAGATGACCCCCAACTGCCTCACCAGTGGAGCAGATGGGCAGCTCTTCAGGGATACGGTTGCTTCCTGTCTGAAAAGGGAATGTGCTATCTCAGATTTTGTGGACCCCCTCTGCCTCTGGGCCAACATCCATTGCAGGCACTGCCTCTACCATGACCTCCCCTTTGGAAGGCAAGTCAAACTGCTGAAGTTTATACTTTTGGAACCAAAGTTAATGAGGCCATTTTTGTACACTCTTTGGGGGGCCAACAGCAGATAACATATTGATGTCCTGTTCACACTTCTGCATCCTGTCTTTCATGGATGGTCCAAACAGAGATGAACCATCTTATGGGACATTCATGTTGCATATATGCAGTCAGGTCTGGCTTCTCATGGCAATGCCTGAACCGGCTGCTCTGGCCGTTCCATCCACCACATTGTGCATAAGCACATGAAAAGGTTATAGATGTTCAACATAGTAGAGATGGCTGTTTTCAGTTGCTTACCAGTGTCAACTGTCAATGTCAGAGGACCTGTTAGGCCAAATCTCTCTGAAATATATTCATATAGGTGGCACAGTTTAGGGCCCTCAAAGCAGAAGTGCCCAAAGCATGTGCCTATTTGCCTAGACTATCCATTGACAGATTCTTTATTAGGTGGCTGGATGAAAAGAGAATCTCCTGATAGGCTTCTCTTCATAGCTGCTGCTACAATGATGGAGTCCACTAACAGGGATTTAGCCAAAAAATTCCAGTCTTTTGGAGACCTGAGTATCATATCAGATTTTCTGGTTACTGCTCACAATTGCCTGGCTCCTGCATTACCTCCTAGCCATCAGATCTATAAGCTTGTCAGCTGAAGGAACCAACCTGGATGTAAATGGTACTTTATCGTAAATCTCAATGAGAACCATCTCATCCAGATGGGGGGTCTATGGGCAAGCTCCCCTCTGGTCCATACGCTCCAGAATATTGCCAAAGGAGGCATTTTCTGTAGGAGATAGTAGAGAACTCTCTCAATCCTCCAAAGTTGGAGACTCTGAAAAGGAGTCTAGATACTTTCTTCTGCACATCCTCTGCTTTGTTGCATCAGTGGTGGTTTCATCTGACTCCTCAGAGGACTGCTGTTAAGCAGAGGGTTTGAGACTTAGAGTGTTCAGTTCCAACTTCTAGGTGCATGAACAGAAGATGGAGGCAAGATGGGGAGGAACTCCCCTGGGTGGACCCAAACTTTGAGAGGACTATATGTAGGTTCTAGCTGAGGAACCAGTCATCCTCCACAACACCTGATAGACTGATCTAATCTTGGAATGATCCAAAGACCTTGGAGCTCTACAACTAAGTGCAGGAGGACACTCCAAGCCCAAAACCTTGGAATGCTTTGATGTGGGAATCAGAACCAAGAAGCTTAAGGCCAATAACTCTTTAAGGCACAATGGAACTGAAGTCAATGGATCCGTGGCCAGTGTCAAGTCCATCAGCCTGACCCCTTGGTTCTAGGTCTATATTAGCTCCAAGAGTATAATCTGCAAACCTTGTGGCTAAAGCTATCTGAAAAGCCTACTCCAAGGACATCAACCCTGGGACAAAGAACAGGTCTGAAGACACCAGAGCCGAGACCCAGACTGGTGAAGGAACAGTAATGGGGTAAAATGTGTGAGGACCAGGTTCAGGATTTTGACCCCCCCTACTTGGATGCAGATCAACTGATCTGGACAGTCTGTATTTATGAACTCCTGAAATCTTTGGACATATGTGTTAGGGGATGTATAAGTCTCCCAGTTGATACAGGGATAGTTGAAGTCCCCTAGGAGAATGGTGTTGGATGTAATGCCATAGTAGTCAGGAAGTAGGTATGGGCAAAGGGGGAACACACAGAGGGGTATCCTATAGTTAGCTATAATATGATAAGGGGCTTTATTAAGGGTAAGTTGGACATGGGGTATTTCCAGGTCATTACCCTGTAACCCAAGCTTGGAGATGAGATTTTGTTTTACAGATATACAGACATTATCACCTTTCACGCCTTGGTCTAGTGCAGTGGGCCTTAACACGATAGGTGTTGAAACCCTACAATGATGGGGTGCACTCAGTGCTCTCAGTGTTCTTGAAAGAGGTCTCCATGGTGATGCATATATATATATATATATATATATATATATATATATATATATATATATATATATATATATATATATATATATAAATGTATTCCAGAGTGATCAGCACCTGTAGGGAATGGAGCTTTTTATCACTGAGAGGAGCAATACCTTTATGTTATCTGGATTTTGTTTTGTTATGTTGGCCACTTTTGGAGACTGACAGTGTTGTGGACAAAGGTCTAGCCAATATACAAAAGTCTAGGAGTGCAGGCCATCCCTAGAAAAGCAGTTAGCACTGCCTTTTTAGATTCAAAGCTACTAAGCATGACATTTTGCTATTACTTTTCTTACTTGTGTAATAATATCATTAATAAAACAAAATGTACAGTTTTCTATTTACACATCAAACCATAAAAATATTCTGCAGTCTAGTCAAAGATTTTTTATTTAATAGGACACAAGATCTCATCTCAGTTATTCAGAAAAATTGTAACTGCTACTGATTTATTCTGTTAGCTATAAGTTACTTTATGGAGATTTTTTCCCTAAGCAATTTTTTTCATTTGTATCAGTCAACAATCAGCCAATACCTGTAGGTTTTGAGCCGATTCACTCTTGAATGCAGGTGGCCTCTACCTGCCCTGAGTAGTAGCTGACCAGACAGGTTTGTCATCCAGGAAGTTATGCAGGAATTTATACCTCAGCCTTTGCCCCTTCCTCTCCCTGCCTTCAAAGGATGAGTATCTTTGTTTCAATGGCTTGGGGGTCTGGTTTCATGCCCCAAAGACTAAGACAATCCATGTTATATGATGAACCTAATTGTCCTCAGACTGGGGAAATGTGCAGTATGCTCCATTCATTACAACAGCCTGTATCATCTCAGAGGAGGATTAAGGAGACATTTCAAGTTAAGCCTAATTTTACCCGCTATGACTGAAGTGAGCACCTGCATCACAGCAGGGGCCTGTAACAGTCCTCCTTTGTGTGTGTGTGTGTGTGTGTGTGTGTGTGTGTGTGTGTGTGTGTGTGTGTGTGTGTGTGTGTGTGTGTGTGTGTGCACGCGTGTGTGCGTGTGTGTGCATGTGCGTGCGTGTGTGTGCGTGTGCGTGTGAGTGTGTGTGTCTGTGCATGCATGCATGCATGTGCACATTTCAGTTATGTTTGCATGTCTGTAGTGCTTCCACCCACATACCAATGAGGATGCTCTAATCACAAGAGTCACAAGGCTGACTCCACCCAAGTTCATTCACCCCAGGAATATATATGATGTGGCCATTGTACATGCAGCTGTAAACAAGTTCAAACACAAATTCCTGAATTATATGAAGGAAGACATGTTGCAACTCTCTGAATATGTATGTGAGACTGGTAATGCCGATAGCCTTCAGATGTATTCTACCTTTACCAAGAATGATGCCACAATGCAAACAAAACATATTTGACTTTAATAATTGGATAAGATTTCGCTGTCATCCCAAGGGAGGTCTAATATTTTTCTGTCTATCTGGAAGGAGATGGTCGACAGTCCAAAAAGCTTTGTTAAAGATGGCCTGTACCTCTCCCTACTGTGTTTTCATATAAAAGACTTTCTATTCCCATTTTTAGGCAATGTTCATTTGATACTCCTATCAACCTAAACAAGTCAAAACTGAATAATTTAAAAGCAGTCTTTCTCAATGCAAGAATCTTAAACAAGAAATTGCCCTCCCTATCCATAGAAAATACCAGCATATGTGCTATCACCAAAACATGCTTCCAGTTTATTAATAACAGCCTCCCTACAAGGTTACAATGCTTACCACTCACTCAGACATGACCCTGAGAGCAGCTCTGCCCCAAGTGCAGGTGTGTCCATACTCTTTTTTTAACCTCATCATATCTAGATTTCCATGGCAAATAAATGACCGGAACTCCTCATCCTCATTCTAGTAGCTATAAATGAGATGTCCTGCCATAGCCTAGCAAACTGCAGAACACCTGCTATGACACCCACGTCTCATGAAGGAAATTTTAAACAACTTTAAATCCCTCTCTGTAGAACCTAACACCATTATTCATGGGGATTTCAACCACCCCTCAATAAATTGGAATAACTATGCCAATGAAAATAAATATGCAAAGCACATCCTAGACTGCATCAACCAAAACTCACAGGACTAGACAGTGCTCTCCCCTTCAAGGGGGAAACATTTACTTAACTTGGTTTACACAGACATTTCACCACTATGTTCTATGCCTATAGTTGCCTCTTCATTAGTCAGATCTGACCACAAGTGGGTGATCTTCACCATTAAGACTCAACCCAGTATGTCTTCCCACCCTACCATCTTCAGAGATTTCTCCAAGTAATTTTTTTTTCAACTAGCTAACAATTTGTTGTGGATCAAAATCTTACCCTCACCTTGTGGACACTGGCCAACAACATGACATCTAAAGAGAGCTTTTATGCTAATTTCAAAACTTGCATTGAGAGTTCAGTACCAGTATATAACAAATCATCATTCTCTTTCGGCTTTTCCCGTTAGGGGTCGCCACAGCGGATCATCTCTTTCCATTTCTTCCTATCCTCTGCATCTTGCTCTGTCACACCAACCGCCTGCATGTCCTCTCTCACCACGTCCATAAACCTTATCTTAGGCCTTCCTCTATTCCTCTTACCTGGCAGCTCCATCCTTAGCATCTTTTTCCCAATATACCCATCATCCCTCCTCAGCACATGTCCAAACCAACGCAATCTCGTCTCTCTTGCTTTGTCTCCAAACTGTCCAACATGAGCTGACCCTCTAATATACCGATTCCTAATCCTATCCATCCTAGTCACACCGATTGCAAATCTTAACATCTTTAACTCTGCCACATCCAGCTCTGACTCCTGCCTTTTTGTCAATGCCACTGTCTCCAACCCATATAACATAGCTGGTCTCACTACACTCTTGTAGACCTTCCCTTTCACTCTTACGGATACCCGCCTGTCACAAATCACTCCTGACACTCTTCTCCACCCATTCCACCCTGCCTGTACTCTCTTCTTCACTTCTCTTCCACATTCACCATTACTCTGAACTGTTGATCCCAAGTACTTAAACTCGTCCACCTTTACCAACTCTACTCCCTGCATCCTCACCATTCCTCTACCCTTTCTCTCATTTACACACATATATTCTGTCTTAGCCCTGCTGACCCTCATTCCTCTGCTCTCTAGAGCATATCTCCACCTCTCCAGAGTCTCCTCAACCTGATTCCTACTCTCACTACAGATCACAATGTCATCTGCAAACATCATAGTCCACGGGCCTCCTGTCTGATCTCATCTGTCAACCTGTCCATCGCCACTGCAAATAAGAAAGGACTCAGAGCTGATCCTTGATGTAATCCCACCTCCACCTTAAACGGATCTGTCACTCCCACTGCAGTCCTCACCACTGTCACACTACCCTCGCATATCCTGTACCACTCTTACGTACTTCTCTGCCACTCCCGACTTCCTCATACAATACCACAACTCTTCTCTAGGCACCCTGTCATATGCTTTCTCCAAGTCTACAAAGACGCAATGCAACTCCTTCTGACCTTCTCTGTATTTCTCCATCAACACTCTCAGAGCAAACATTGCATCTGTAGTGCTCTTTCCTGGCATGAAACCATACTGCTGATCACTAATCATCACCTCCCTTCTTAACCTTGCTTCCACTACTCTTTCCCATAACTTCAAGCTGTGACTAATCAGTTTTATCCCTCTGTAGTTACTGCAGCTCTGCACATCACCCTTATTCTTAAAGATAGGTACCAAAACACTTTTCTCCACTCCTCAGGCATCCTCTGACTTTCCAAAATTTCATTAAACAATCTAGTTAGAAATTCCACTGCCATTTCTCCTAAGCACCTCCATGCTTCCATTGGTATGTCATCTGGGCCAACAGCCTTTCCATTCTTCATCCTCTTCATAGCTGCCCTTACTTCCTCCTTGCTAATCTGTTTCACTTCCTGATTCACTATCTCCACATCATCCAACCTTCTCTCTCTCATTCTCTTCATTCATCAGCCTCTCAAAATACTCTTTCCATCTACTCAACACACTCTCCTCTCTTGTGAGTACCTTTCCCTCACTATCCTTTATCACCCTTACATGCTGCACATCTTTCCCAGCTCTGTCCCTCTGTCTAGCTAATCGGTACAGGTCCTTTTCTCCCTCTTTAGTGTCCAATCTCTCGTACAACTCTCCATATGCCCTATCCTTAGCTTTTGCCACCTCTCTCTTTGCCATGCGCCTCATCTCCTTATACTCATGTCTACTTTCTTCATCTCTTTGACAATCCCACTTCTTCTTCGCCAGCCTCTTCCTCTGTATACTCTCCTGTACTTCCTCATTCCACCACCAGGTCTCCTTGTCCTCCTTCCTCTGTCCAGATGTCACACCAAGCACCTTTCTAGCAGTCACCCTTACTAGTTCTGCTGTAGTTACCCAGCTATTCGGTAACTCTCCACTGCCTCCCAGTGCCTGTCTTAACTCTTCCCTAAACTCCACTTCACAATCACCCTTTTTTAACTTCCACCATTTAATCCTTGGCACAGCTTTCACATTCCTCCTCCTCTTCTTGATCACCAACGTCATTCTACATACCACTAATCTATGCTGCTTAACTACACTTTCACCTGCCACCACTTTACAGTCTCCAATCTCCTTAAGACTGGCCCTCCTACATAGTATATAATCAACTTGTGAGCATCTTCCTCCACTCTTGTACGTCACCCTATGCTCCACCCTCTTCTTAAAATACGTATTCACCACAGCCATGTCCATCCTTTTCGCAAAATCCACAATCATCTGACCTTCTGCATTCCTCTCCTTAACACCATACCTACCCATCACTTCCTCATCCCCTCTGTTCACTTCACCAACATGCCCATTAAAGTCCGCTCCAATCACTAGTCTCTCACCCTTGGGTACACTCACCACAACTTCATCCAACTCACTCCAAAATTTCTCTTTCTCTTCCATCGCACACCCAACTTGAGGAGCATATGCACTAACAACATTCATCATTACACCATCAATTTCGAGCTTCATAAACATCACTCGGTCAGACACTCTCTTCACGCCTAAAACACTCTTGGCATATTGTTCCTTTAGTATAACCCCTACCCCATTTCTCCTGCCATCCACACCATGATAAAACAATTTGAACCCGTTTCCTAAACACCTGGCCTTACTCCCTTCCATCTGGTCTCTTGCACACACAATATATCAACCTTCCTTCTCTCCATCATATCAGCTAGCTCTCTTCCTATACCAGTCATACTGCCAACATTCAAAGTTCCTACCCTCACTGCTACACTCCTAACCTTCCTCCTATCTTCCTGCCTTTGGGCACGCCTTCGCCCTCCTCTTCTCCTTCGGCCAACAGTAGCCCAATTTCCGCCAGCACCCTGTTGGCTAACAGTACTGGTGGCGGTCGTTGTTAACCCGGGCCTCGACCGAACCGGTATGCAATTATGAAAAGTTCTCCGCATCAGTAATTTTTGGCAGAAGTTTTATGCCGGATGCCCTTCCTGACGCAACCCTCCCCATTTATCCGGGCTTGGGACCGGCACAAAGAAATGCACTGGCTTGTGCATCCCCAGTGGCTGGGTTAGTACCAGTATATAACAAATACAATGCCAAATTGATGAAGAAACTCCTATGGAGCACCCCTTATATAAGCAAACTATACAACCAAAGATAAAGCTCTTAACCCTAACAGGCAACTGAAAACCTCTTATTACATAAATGACTTCAAAAAGTAAACAAAGAACTGTGAAATAAAATCAAATACCAAGGCTAAGCATGAATAGAAAATTGCCTCCATTAGCAATGGCACACTTAAGTCCTTCTTCAATTAAATCAGGAACCTTAAGAAAAATGCACACCATTGCACCATTACATTGATATATGTAACAGATTTCTCCACGATGCATCATCCGTACCCTACTAGAGGTCACTTCTGAACAAGTTTTAAATGCTCTGTCTTGATTAAAAACACTAGCTCTATGAGACATGGTAATCTGGCAGGGTGTTTCTGTATCAGTATGAAACACTCTGTCTCTCAGACTCACTCTTGAATCCATTCAGCCTTGGTCCCTCCAATGACTTTGTGCCAAAGACATCTTCATAAGGGTGGTAGCACCATTGATCATAGTAACTATAGACCAATAAGACTTACCAGCCTTCATTAAAAGACAATTTAATTCATCATTATAGACCTCATAAATAAGAATACTAGCATCTTATAATCACTTCACCCACATGAGTTTGAGTTTGTTAATGGAAGATCTTGTCTGCTAAGCCCAGTAAATTTGTTTGAAAAATGACTAATTTTATACCTCAGACATAAACCGATCTTATTTTGCTTAATGGATTTAATATTCAAACTGTTATTATATCGGCTTTAGTGTGCTTGTACATATTTGCATATATACTTGTAAATATGTGTTTGAGTATAAATTCTGCATCTGTCTGCATTCTGACTCTGGCTGTGGCTAAAGAATCTGCCGACCAGTCTTACCCTGTAACCTAATAAATAAATAAAAGTCAAGAAGGTTCTGGACAAGGGCACAATGGTTTACACACAGCATATCATGAACTAGCCAAGGCTTCTGACCCATGCCACACTTAGGCACTATAGATGAATAAGTCAAACTAAATGTAAACCAATATGTAATCCACCAGATAGCCAACCAACTCACAGGCAGAACTCATCAAATTAGAAGTGGGGCACTTTCTCCATTAAACCAGTCATCACCAGTGAGGTACCACTACAATGGAGCACCTCCTATTTGGCAACTGATTCTCTGTTATCCAAGATGATGATGTGAAGGGTCTCTGACTAACAAAAATTGCAGACAAGCACCTACCTGCAGCGTATATCCTACAAGGTACTTATGTCAGGGAAATATATGATGACAGGATAATGGGCTAAGACTGAACACAAAGAAGTGCAGGGTTATGTCTTTTGGCAAATGCATGCACCCTCGTACGTACCACACAGAAATACCCTCCTAAAAATCGATAGTTATGAGGGAGGGACCTGGGCAATGAGCTCTCGTTTGAGCACCGTGGCTTTAAAGTTATTAGAAACCCCTTCTACTTAGCTCATTTGGTTACATATTTCAATTCCACAGATGGCAGTCTCTCTCTCTCTACTCATCTCTCACTAGACCTGAGTTGTATGCCCTACCTGGTATGCCTTAAGGGTTTATCACTATTCTTGGTCCTTGAAGAGACTCTTGTGTGCCAACTTCTGCCTAGCATACAAAGCCTGAAATGACCCTGTCCTGAGTGACTTCCTGCACATGGTACCTATACTACAGCGCTAAGCTTCCATTGCAACATGCACAGAACCTGCTGATAGAATAGATAGATAGATAGATAGCTCTCTCAATTCCCTTCCTTTGGAATAGATTCCCTATATTAAACGTGGTGGTGAAAGGAGACCTCATTGTCCAGGAAAGTGGCCATGTCTATAACCATGTTCCAACAATCCCTGAGTGAATGAATGGGAAACTAGAAATACAGTACTGGGCTGCCTCCCTCAATCTTTTATAGAAAGGGGTAAAATGTGGAAAGTACTGTGGCTGGCCCTCAATGATCCACTCAGTTCAAATGCCTAAATTAGCATATGACTGCTAAGAACTGGAATTTCAAGACTTGATGGTGTTGAGTCCTGAAACTGTAATAAAATAAGTGTGATTCACTAGCAATAACAGCAAGCAGTGGAAATCATTATTAAACATTCATTTTTTTTGCAAGGGCAAGACCACTGCACCGCACGCACTCCTGCTACTTCTCTGAAATACAACTTAGTATGTATTTCCTCTAGTCACAGTTAAACTTCTACAGTTCCGTGACTCTCACAGTTCTCAAATGTATGATGGGAAACCACTAAATGAGAGATATCATCACTGGGTTGGCAGTGTGACGCCCACATCCTTGGTCTGTGGTTACATTTTAGTACCTTGCAAGAGCAAAGTATATAACAGCAAACAGTAAACAGCTGATCAGAGCCTCTATTTTCTTCCCTCAGCATGAGTGAGACAGCACTGACTGTTCACTCTCATCTGCCACTGCCTGGCACCTCCAGCAACCAAGCTGCTACTTGAACTCATGTCACCAGAGTCTTAGTTAAGATTCTCACATGAAATAATTGGCTAGGCTTAAAATGGCCAATAAAGAGCAATTAGCCTAGTATGAACATATATGTCAGTCAGGCTCACTTTGTGAAGGTCTAATTTTGACTTTTCCACATCAATGACTACAAGGCACTGCAAGATATTTATACTACTTGTCACTAGAGATTATGGATATTGTAACATACCAGACAACAGCAATTACAAAGTTAAAGCACTCACAGAAATGGAACTCCATCATTCTCCTTTCATACATTTATGACAGCAGTTGGCATAATGTCTAAGGTCTTCATCTCCTATACACAGGGTTTGAACCTCACTTCTGACCAATGCCTCTTTGGAGTTTGCATGTTCTCCCTGTGTAGGGTTCCTCCCACTTCCATAAAGCATGCTGAGTGTTTTCATCCCAAACACACCCAAGAATGGAGATTTGTGGCAATAGCACAGAGTCTAGATGGTGCCTTATAGGGGAAAGAGATTTACAGACCAACTGCTTTGGGCATCTACTGTATTGCACAGAATCCTCAAGACAGGAAAACATTGATCACAGACTGTATGCTGTGGCAGCTAACAACTCAATGATGTAAAAATATGTCTCTAGGTGATTTGGTTGTGCTAATGTCATCAAAATGGTCATGGATCACCGGTGATAAGTGGGTTGAGGACCCGACCTACTCCAACCTAAACTAGTGACCCATGTTAACAGTGGGGATAGTGTATCTGCCCCTTTTGGCCAGTGTGAGCCTACCATAAAGCCCATCAGCCCTGGGTCAATAAGCTACTGTCTGGTGCCCAGGTGCCCTGTTTCAGTTACCTGAGATAGCTCTGTTGAGCAAAAGCTGGATGTAAAACCAATTAACCTGCCAAACAGGAACTAAGAATTGCTACACTTAATGTTGGTTCACTGACAGGACAGAGTTTGGAAGTGGATTGCATGATGGTATGGAGGAAGCTGGACATCCGATGTATCCAGGAGACAAGATGGATGTGTAGTGCAGAAAATCCACTTGGCTTGGGATCCAAAGTCTACTACACAGGAGGAGGACAGGCTATAAATTGTATGGGAATTATGTTGAGGGAGAGGTTTCAGAAGCCAGTGTGGGATGTCATCTGAATTATTGACAAACTCAGGGCAATCAGAATCCAGCCTAATGGCAAGGCAGTATTCATGATATTAGGTTATGCCCCACTTTAAGGTTGTTATAGAGAGGAAAAGAGTGCATTCCGACAGGTGTTGCAAGACCTACAAGATAAAGCAGGACAACATGAATAGGTGTTGATAATGAGTGACTTAAATGCACATATCGGGGCAGACAAAACAAGAAATGAGGACTGCCTGGGTCCACATGGATGCAGCAGAAATAAAAAAGACAGGCTATTCTAGACTTCCATCAGGCAAATGGCTTGATAGTTGCCAACACATTGTTCAGAATGAGATAACAATTATAAGTTCACATACAAGGAGTGGCCAACATGCAACTCAGGAAAGGGCACCAGGGTAGAATCAGTGATTGCAAAATCATCCCAAGTGTAAACAGTCGACCAACAGCATAAACCACTGGTTGCCACCATCAGCTGCAAGCAGTGTTCATGGAGGGCTCTAAGGTCAAGAGAGAACAGGCTGAAGACCTGAAAGTTTACTGGAGAGAAAGCACAAGAACCTCACTAAGGAAAATACAGCCAGTAAAAGCAGCAGGCGCAGATGAGGTCACAACAGATATTATTTATTTTATTTATTTCACATTTGTTAACCGGGTTAGTCCAATTGAGTTTGAAAAAAAAACTATTTTCAGCGGAGACCCGAGGAGAAAAGCCCCAGCAAACATAAGTAAAAATAAAGTGACGATATACAAATATTAAATAACAATCACAATTCAAAATAATTGTAAAAAAAGAAAAGGTTATTAACTATTTGCATTGCATTGATAGTAAGCAACCCATTTTCAGTGGAGACCCAATGAGAAAGATCCCCAGCAAACATAAGCAGAGATAAACATACATGACAAAAACTATTAAAAAACAACACTGCAAATACAAAATTAATTATAAAAAGAAAAGCGAAAGAAAAAAAATTATAAACATGAAGGGTTGTACTGATAGTAGTGGATTAAAATTTACTACATATGAGAGTAAAAACAAAAAGATAATCATTGTTCAAAAGAAGGACAATATATAGACATTGATAGGAAGTGGGGGGAATAAAAGATATAGAGTGGAGAATGGGAGGGGGCTGTAGTAGTAGAGCTGAGGGTTTAGGAGGTGTTTGTCTGAAGAAGGCGAGGTAAGAACCTTGCCGAAAGCGCTCACAATAAATTGGTTGTTTTTCGTGGACTTGCCAGCTCTTATAGTTTCCTTTTCACCTTTATTTAATGGTTTAGGAGGTTAGTTTAAGCAGAAGTTACTAACAGAGAAAGAAAGTTAGGAAATGCAACAGGTTATACAGTAGGACAGACTAAGACTATGTGTAGTCAATGCAACAGCATAATTTCAAGTTTAGTAGGTAGAATTTAAACTCCTTTTTAAAACAGGGACAGGAAAGGTTGGATCTAATATGGAGAGGGAGTTTGTTCCAATTTAGTGAGACAGAGTGTTTGTAAAGTAATTTTCCGATATTCCTTTTGGGTTTATAAACTGAGAGAAGATGCTGATCAGCACTCCGGAGAGGCCTGGGGGGGGGGGAGTAGGGAGTAACAAGGGAGGAGACAGCAGGGCAGGCAGAGGGGTTGTTGAGTATGGAAAAGGTAGTGTGCAGTTGCGATTGTAGGAGAAGGTGTGAAAATTCTAGCCACTGAAGTTTGTTCAGTGAGAGGCAGTGATGTGAAGAAAGTGGTTGGTTTAGAATAAATCTGGCAATTTTGTTGTACCTTTGTTCCAGTTTCTGCATTGAGGTAGTTTGGATATTGGTAAGGATGGGGGAAGTGTATAGAAGACTAGGTAAGAGAAATGCCTATGCAAAAGTGTATTTAGCGGCAGTATTGAGGATTTTTTTGTTCCTATAAAGTAGTCCAAGTTTTGGGTGTTTTCTTGATGGCTTGTTGTATGTGCAAGTCAAATTTTAGTCGGTCATCGATTATTACCCCAAGGAGTTTGGTGTGTGAGGCAGGGGAGATAGTGGTGCCATCTAGGGAGGAAAGAGAAAAGTTGGATTTAAGGTGAGAGAGTGTCTGAAGAAGGAAGAGAAGGAGTTGATATGATATCATAAAGATATTGGGTGAGATGGGGAGAAATGGCTCCTAAGGGTACACATAGCAGTATGGAGAGAAAGGTGTATCCCAGATGACTGGAGAATAAGCATACCTGTGTCAGTATTCAAGAACAAAATGAACATTTGCAACTGTGGGCAGTACAGAGGTATCAAACTATTGACATATTGCATGAAAGTTCTGGAGAGGGTGATTGATAAATACAGAGAGTAGCAGAAAGGAAGATGTGAGATGAGCAGTTTGGATTCAAATCAGGATTCAGCACAACTGACCTGACATTTGTAATGAGACAGATACGTGAGAAGAAGAAATGGGGAAAGAGTCCAAATGGATATTTCTTGACTTGGAGAATGCATATGACAAGGTCCCAAGAAAGCTGACTTGGGCAGTCCTGCTGTTGTTCAAAGTCTCAGAAACATTGGTAGAATTACTACATACTATGTACAAGGACCCAATGAGTCAAGTGAGAACAATGTCCTGTCTCATACAGGGGCTCCCAGTAGGAGGGGGGTGCACACTAGGAGTAGTATCATCATTTTTAGGGGCCACTGTCAGAGTCAGTGCCCATCACGTTGCACTTTTTTGCCTTCCACATCACAGACAGGTCTGTCAGTGGGCTAACATATCATCATCTCCACAATCAAGAAACTGTCAACCACTACCATGTGAATAGAAACACCATATGGTAGTAAGTAGTTCTGAACTGTTGTGCTGGACCTACCAGTGGAAGCTGTGAAAGTACACAAATAACATACTTGCGGTAATGCTGGATCACAGGTGTCACTACCAACAACACGTGGTACACAGACTAGAAAATGCCAACAATCTACATAACCTGTGAGTACAGCTTGTGGTGCAGGTTGTCACGGCTGCAGTCCCAATGTACCTAGACAACAGATATGCACGTGTTCTTCTGACTAAATCATTCACATTAGTGGGTCACTGTATTAAAGAAATGGAACATGCTTGTTCTAACCTGGTGCATCTTGTACAGCTACTGGGGTGGGTGTCACCAGCCCAGCTCTCACATCCAAGCTACCACTAGGTATGACAGTTTTCTCAGCTACCACTCTTGGTCCTGGAAGATCGTAGTCTGCTCTACACTTCTCAGGGATACTCATGCCATGTATGCACAGAGCCTGTAGAAACACCTCAGTCACTGGCACAGTGAACCTTTACAGCCCTTGCTGTTATGTTGGTCCCATGACAACATGTGTAGACCTGTGAAATACATAGTAATCAGTACTACATATATCAGTATGTAGATCAGTGCATGTATATGCATGACTGTCCTTGCCAGTCAGTGATATCTTAGCGCTGTCCCCTGGCCTCATTCTCTGGCCACTGACCTGTCTGCTAATATGCTATCACCATTCAAACACTGTAACTTATGTATATGAGGCCTCATATCCTCCATAACATGTCTTGCAGTCTGTATGCATATAACACACTTTTGTTCAACACACTGAACACTATGATTGAGTACAATGCCCCGTTCGGAATGTATCTGACCAGACACCTGATGCAGCTTGAAAGGCCCCAAAAGTTCCTCACCAAAAGGATAAAGGGTCTCAAAAATATGTCTTATGCTGCCCGACTGAAAGAACTCCAGCTTTATTCAGTCTCATACCGCTTGCTCAGAGGTGACCTGTGCCTGACATATAAGGCCATGTCAAACCCAGATTTGATGAATATGCTTCACCTCAAAAAATCTAGATCCCTCAGAACCACAAGGGCGGGAGACTTAAACCTTGACACGGTTATAAATAGAACGTGCTGGAGGGACAGATTCATCACCCAGAGACTCCCTATGCTGTGGAACAAAATCCCGGTACATGTGAGGCAGAGCACCTCGCTGGCCTTGTTCAAGAGGAATCTTGACCAATGGATGGGAGATCGCAGATATACCCCAGGGATTACTTCAGTGTCACTGCTTGACAGAGGCACAGAAAAATGATAGGCATAGTTTTTATTCAAACTAAAGGGGTGGCGAAAGCCACATAACTATGGGCTAGGCTTATAAATGCCCTTGGGCAGATAGCCTAGTATGAACCTATGAACCTATGAACCTATGAACCTATGAACACAAAGCAGGACAACAACCCTTCCTTCTTGTTCCCTGTCGATGTTAGCCTCCCCCCAGTAGACTGCAATCTGTCCTGACTTTGCACTCTGTTCCCTGTCAGGGTGAGACCCTCCCCCACCCCATGGCAGAACTGCAACCAATCCTGACTTTATACTGTGCTCTGTGTTAGGGTGGGCTCTTCCACAGCATGATAGTCTCATTAGACTCATGTTATGCCTTATGCCACGTCTCTACAAATTTCTTGCCCTGTTTCTGCTCTGCACTCCTGTGTACAATCCTGGAACCACTACAAGTTGTTTTGTGTGCTGTCACTTTGCCTATAAATCAGGACTGTCTGTTACCCACTATATTCCAACAGCAAACTTTCTTGTCATAAAGGAATATCCCAAAATAGGTCGAGTGCACATTTTATCAAGGAAAAACTGGGCTTTATTGTGCAATAGTTATGCAAATCAGGAGATTTAGTGTCATCATCTTTGAAATGTGGCTATTATGCAATGTGTTGTTAGTCACAATCAGGGCTACCAAGACTGTGTCTCCACATGGCTGGAGTTGGTAGATATGTGCACTTTGCATGTGCACCTGAACACTGTCAAACTCGTAGCAGCATCTGTCCACAGTAGTGATACTCTAGCTCATGAAACCATGCTGTCTAATAATGTGCATCACATGGAGTCACCTGTTTGTTGCTGTGTGCAATGGCCTAGCATTTTCTTACTTGTTCTGACCTGCAGAGAGGACATGGCCTCTTCAGGGGTAGATTTCAGCACATGGTGCAGCCACAAAGTTAAAATCTTCCTCCACTCACTGAACAGGGAACATACAGAGTGCCTAGTGGTGTAGTATGATTCTCCCTCTATAAAACTGAAGCCTAATACAAGACTGCCCGGCCAATGAGTGATGCCACTGTCACCACCTGCTCTGATATGTAATGCAGGCGCAGGTGCAGTGACCAGTGGAAGCACAGCCCAGACCTGTGGGAGTCAAAGGTTAGGGAGAGGGAGCCACTTGTATATTGTAAGCATTCTGTACTGGTTTGGTACTGCACCTTCTATCTCTCATCTGTTGCTGTAACTGTCTTCTGTTGTCAGGGATATATGTAGTACTGATTACTGTATGTTTTATATTTTATAGCATCCAAGGAGACTGAATTCAATCAGATGGCTTGTCTAAGGAGATGTGACAGGCACTCCCTGTGGCAGGATATATAAAGTTTACAGCAGGAGGTCCTGTAATAATTAAGAAAAGCTGTCATAAATGTATATTAATCTGTCTATTTTTTCTCTTTCCTCTCTCTCTCTCTCTCTCTCTCTCTCTCTCTCTCTCTCTCTGTCTTTCAAAAAGGTCTTCTGTGGTGCAGGCTGAGGTGAGGTGGCAGCTGCCTAGCTCTGCACTAGACACCATACCTGCTGTTGGGCCACCAGCAGGTCCCAAGCCTGCTCCTCTGAATGATGCTGAAGGTCACCCCATAGAAGATGAGTTGAAGGGTCCCCAACTGGCCTCCATGGCCACCTCCTGAGAGGGGTGGATGAAGGCTCCTCTCTAGAGTGTGGTGCAGATGGTTCCCCTGGATCATCTAGCAGCAAATGCAGAAGCTGGTGACTACCAAGGTGGGCTGGTAGCTGGCACCTACAGTGGCATCATGAAGTGTCTTCTTGTGTGGCTGCCATCAGGCCACCAAAGGTGATGTCCAACCACAATTTCAGCCATGGAAGTAACTGGCACCTTGGCAGGCTCTGTTCTGTTCCAGTCATGCAAGTCCTCTGTATCCCCCCTATTCCACATCATGGTTTTCCCTTCTTTCAGTTTCATTCTCCATCCTGAGTGCCACCCAGTCCTTATCATCATCAGTTCTCTACCTTCCGTCAGTCTTAGTGTCTCTGTTGTTGCCCCATTCTTATATCAATACCTCATATGTCAGTCTCTGCCTGCAGTGTGCTTGTATAGATAGCCACCTTTGCTTTCTTCCCTGTAACTTCCTTCCTTCCTGCACTTCCTCCTTGCTACCTTCCCCATACACTTCTTAAAAAAGAAAAATTGCAAACAGTCCCAAAAAAGTGCCCCCCCCACCACCTGCCTTACCTTCATCTTTGCCTTCTGCATGTTCCACTGCTTGTTTTACCTCATTTCTCAGTTTACTGCATAGCCTTTTACTCTCACTTTATATGATGAAATGACGTCTCACTTTTTTATGGTAGCTTCTTATGGGCTTTTGTCACTGGCTTGTGTTGCAGATATGAGGACTGAATGTGTACAGCGTCAGGTAAGCTACCTCCTATGACTTTTCCTATGGCCATGTGACCAATCCTAATACAGATGCTCTGGTAGTGTGATTATGGCTGTTATCAAAGTTGAGATATTTAATATGCTGCTTCCCTGGCATAAAGTGCTAAGCTGAAACTTATACTTAGAGACTTATAATTGGGTCTCTGCAATCTAAATTCTCACTGTACTATTTTATGCACCATGATATCTTTATGAGTTTTTTTGAATACTCACCAAAGTGTTGCAAGCTTTCTGTATTCCAACTTACATATTACCAGTCTGGGGTCAGAACAAAAAACTTAAGTGGCTAACCTGCATGGTCATGCTAAAACATTCGGTATTACCTTGGTGTCAATCCCCTCTCTCCAGTATGCGGTGCAAGACAACCTAGCCATTTACACAGCACCTCTTTTCTAATATTAGATGTTTCTCATCTCACCTTACCTGCATAAAACATAATAGCTGTTTTACTGCAATGCCGTTTCATCCACCTGAGAGCTGGTGGTGTGATGAATTACCTTCAGTGACTTATTTATTTATATATTTATTTATTTATGTACATAGATATATGTATGTTGACGGTGAGGTCCAAACAGGCGGAGTCCACTTACAGTTGAGGCCTGTTGAGAAAAATTCCAGACCAACAGGATTTTCAAGCATAAAGTTTAGACTAGAAATGAGTATACAGTTAGGAATATAAAAGCAGAGTTACAGCAATGAGGAAAGGAGGATCAAAGCAACAGTAATTAAGCAACAGTTGATAGACTTTGTATATACAATATTTATATTGTAACGACTGTACTTCGATTTCTGGGTATTATTAATGATGTATGATCTAAGCAAAAAAAAAAGCAGCAATACAAGATTCATACAGTACAATGAACAGAGGCAGACATCATGGACATGGGATGTACAAAGACCAGCAATAATACTGACAAATTAGTTGTTCTACTTAGTAAATGCAATCAGTATTATGGGTATAAAATAAATATTACAGACACAGGCAGTAGCTGAAATGGTGCACATGGAAGTAGAAGGACCTCAGATCAATTCAAATAATAACCCGCAGACTTTATAGGAAAAAACAGACAGAGGAAAGAAACGGGAGTAAAAGGAGACTGCGAGCAGCATGAAAGGAATTATAAGAGAACAGGAGGGTCAGAGAGTATGGATTGTGAGTAATAAGGAGTATTTCACTGGCAAGAACAGAAACAGAGAAAGGAGAAAGGAAATTACTTAATATGGAACAGTGGTCAGTGTAATGAATTACAAGATGTTCATTATGTTCGTCACTCTTGCAGTAGTCTTAGCCACACGGGTTATATATCCTGCCAAGGATATAACACCTGGCCAGCTTCTAAAGCTTCAGGACACCTTCCACACCCCCAAACTGTAAGGCAAGGCAAGATGAGCTGACAAAAAGGCAAGTTTGGGAGTGAAGACCTTCAGAGCTTTACTGCTGCTGAAGACAATGTTCCTCTGAATCTTTCAAGGATCAACGGTCAGCATGCCCTTTCCTTTACTGGGCAGATAAGTTCCCTTTAGGGAAAAAAATCTTCCATTTTCTTAATTTTGTTTGTGTTTTATTACTTTTCTCTTCAGGAACGTTATTTTAAAGCTAGGAGTGTTGTCTGTTAATGGACTGTCTCAAGACTGTCAGCTACCTTTATACAGAGCTCTTGGTTTTTCTTTTAGTCTAAAAGTTGTGTAAAGTAACTGAAAACATTTTCTCCATGAAGAAATTGTATTTCATTTTGTTTTGTGGAACTGGATTGTGTTTTAAAGTGCTTTTTACTGTGCTTTTTCTGTCAAAAAAAGTAACTTTTGTGGACAAATAGCGTGTACAACCAATTATTGCTTATCATCTCCAAGAAAGAAGTATCATTTCTGGTATGACCATAGAAGAAGAATACTAGTCCCACAGTCAGATCTTCTTCAAGCCACAAAAATAAAAGGTTAAGTAAACAGCCTTTGCCACCACAGCAGGTTAGCAATTTGCCTTAGTCGCAGGTGGGTGACTCTGCTGTGGCCATTTGTTATACCTCAGACCGCTCATCTTTTACCCAGATCACTGTGGTGTAGCACCTATAGCCACTATGGACTGGGGGTAGACACATCCTCTGTGGCTATTGTGGCCCTCCAGTGGGCAAGAAAGAGCCATTCTTGTTGGTCCTAGGAGAGGGAATAGGGAGATTTCCCTGTTGTGTCAGAATGCTTGATTTCCCCAGGAAAGAGGCAACTGTTGTCATTAATAACACAGTTGGCCCCATTTTTCCTGTCAAAAAGAAAGAGAAAACCAAGCATGTTATCTACTCCTCCGCAAATTTCTTTAGATAGGAGTACTTTACTCGGTCTGGCTCAGAGTTTAATTCAGGCTATTGATCCTTCTTGTAAAGTAGTTTATGGTAAAAGAAAGAGAGATTCCTATTTGTCTGAAGAGATTCAAGATTCTAAATCTAAACAGGAAGATGCAGGGACACATATAGGATTTTTCCTCAGGTTTCTGATTAGGATTCAGAGCAGAGCTCAAGTTATTGATTCTCCCTATGGATGTTTCTCTTTCTCTAGAATGTGCCAGTGTTTTCAGTGGGAAAACACTGAGGTGTCTCATTCCCTCAGAAAATACTATGAGCTTTTACAGAAGGAATTTCCAGAACCTACATCCATTCCTCCCGTTCTGTCTACTTTAGAGGTCGTTTATGCTACTACCTGCAGTTTACCAGATAGTCAACCAGTTACCCCTAAAAAGACAGATATATAAAGATCCTCAGTGTTTTAAATTGTGTACACTATTCCCAAACCTGACCCAGTAGATATAGCTTTAGATCAGTCCACTGATACTAAGCACCAAGTTAATTCCAATCCTACTCTTTCTGATAAGGATGGAAAAATTATCAATAGGTTTGGGAAAAGTGAATATTTCAGCAACCTTCATTTTCAGACTTTTGAATTGTCATGCTCATATGTTAAAGTTTGCTCTGAAAAAATGTGAAAAC
Source organism: Protopterus annectens (assembly GCF_019279795.1). Lineage (NCBI taxonomy): Eukaryota > Metazoa > Chordata > Ceratodontiformes > Protopteridae > Protopterus > Protopterus annectens. Next base: position 1,581,997,756 of record NC_056744.1, on the reverse strand, counting down.
ATGAGGAATGTTTTATCTGTGGTTTCTTCTTGTGAGGAAAAATCTGCTTTAAATGACTTGTTTATTCTATTGCACAGGTCACTACTCATTGCTTGCAGTGTGTATATGACTCTGGTGTTACTTCTTCCAGGGCTAAGGCCACTGGTACTGATTTGAGGAGCTTTGCATGAGTGCATTCTCAGAACTTCCTAGATGATGTCAAAATGATAATTTTAAATTATCCCTTAGACAGAGACTTAGTGTTTATCCCCTCTGCGGCAGAGGTGATCAAAAAGTGTGATGAAAGGGGCAGGTTGATCCAGGGAATCTGTAAGTCTGAATGACTGTTCAAAAGACCTTGTGACTCCTTCCAATCCTTGCCCATTTTTTCTTCCAGAAAGTCTGAATCTCTATTTTCTCTTTGGCAACAGATTGTTTCAGACAAATGGGTTCTAAAAATCATTCAACAGGGTTACAGATGGCAGTGGGAGGAAATTCCTCCTTACCAGGAGGTCATTCCTCATCCTCCAGATCAGACTGTTTTATTTCCACCTGTTCTTCATCACATGCTATCCCAAGGAGTTATCATACCAGTTCCTCCTTCTCAGGTGGGGAAGGGTTTTTATTCAAAGGTGTTCCTAGTGCCAAAGAAAGAAAATGATTGAAGGCCAATTCTGGATCTTTCTTTTGTAAACCTGATTGTAATAGTGCTGAAATTCAAAATGTCATTTCACAACCTGTTAGCTTTTCACAATCTTTCAAGTTTCCTGGTAATACTAGACTTAAAAAATGCTTATCATCACATCCCAATTAATCCAGACTTGAGAAGTTTCTTTAGGTTTTGTGTGTCTGGATCACATTATCAATTCTCTGTCTATTCACTGCACTAAGAGTGTTTACTGAGTGTCTAACTCCAGTTATAGCTCATTGCAGGCTAAAGGATATCCACATTTTTCACCCTTAGCTGACTTACTTATCTTTGAAGAGTCTTTTTCAAAGTATCAGGAATCTCTTTCTTGGGTCAGAGATCCCTTACACAAGCTGGGATTCCAAGAGAACATTCAAAAGTCTTTCTTGAGTCCCTCACGCAGGATTGTGTTCCTAGGATGTCATCTAGACACCTCAGTTGAAGGAACTTTTTTCCACAGGAAAAAATAGATCTTTGTCTAGATTTGTTTATAAGGTTTTCAACTCAGATTTTTGTCACTGTGAGAGAATACCTCAGGATTTTGGTTCTCATGGCATATATGATTCTCATGATATCCCTGGCAAGACTCCACATGATAAAGATACAGTGGTATCTGAAATCTCTTGGGTCCCAGAAAAAATTCCCTTTATCTTTTCAAATCCAAGTGCTGGGGTTTGTCAGAAGGTAAACTTTTGGTGGAGATAGCAGATATCCTTAAATCCAAGTCTCCCATTCTCTCTCCCGGTTCCAAAGCAGTCAGTCACCACAGACTCTTCAGCCTTTGCTTGGAGAACAGTTTCAGGAGGGATAAAAGTGCAGGGGGCGTGGGACATGAAGGACAGATACAAGCACATAAATATCTAGGAGACGCTTGTCCTGATCAAGGCACTCAACCGTCTGAAGTATTTTTGGTCCCCAGGACCTGTTTAAGTGGTTACAGACAATACCACAGTCATGTGGTACATCAACAAGCAAGGGGTAATCAGGTCATAACCCCTTATACAGACTAACTGTGTTAGCTTGGGACAAAGCTTCACAGCACAGTGTCACTCTACAGCCATCCTACCTTCTGTCAGAACAAAAATGTGTGTCTGACAAGTTTAGCAGGACCAGTGCAGACCCTCACAAATGGAATTTGATCAGGACATCTTCCAACATCTGATCCGGTTACTCAAGTAGACAACTTTGCTTCTCTCCGAACAATCAGCTAGCAGGACTCCAGGCAAGAAGGCCTGCAAGACAGATGCCTTTTCTTTCCCTTAATCAGGAATGCTCCTGTATGTTTTATCCACCCTTTCCACTTATATCCAGAGTACATTTGAAGATTCAGAAAGATCACTATAGTGACTCCCTTCCAGCCCAGGCACCATGGTTCTTCCTTCTTTTGGAAATGGCCAAGGGCAATTAGCACAAGTTTCCTCACAGATTGGATATATTCAGGCAAGAACAGGGGTGTTTGATACACCCCAACATCAATCAACTTCAGTTAACTGCCTGGATGATAGGGCCTTAATTCCTTTTACACATCTGTTTACTGAAGATGTGAAGCAGGTACTAATGGAGGCAAGAAAGCCTGCTACTAGAAAAGCATATATTAGCAAATGGAAAAGGTTTTCTAGTTGGTGACAACATAACCAGCACCCATTCAGGGCAAGTTATTCTCTGGTTCTACAATAATTGTATTAATTTCTACCCTACAGCCTTTCTTATTCCTCTATCAAGGTTCATTTATTGGCCATTTCAGCATATCTATCCTCCTCTTTCAATGCAGTCTCACGTCAAAATATTCTTGAGAGGGGTATTATATAAGAGGCCTCCAAGAACACCGGTGGCCCTTCTTCAGATCTTAATTTTGTGTTAGAGAAGCTAACACTTCCTACATTTGAATCAGCTAATCTGCCCGACATGAGGCTCTTAACATGGAAAACTCTTTTACTGATTGCTCTGACCTCTGCAAGAAGGTATCTGAGTTGCAAGCACATATGGTGAGTCAACCCTACCTTGTTTTCCACAGGGACAGAGTTTCTTTGAGAAATAATCCTTCTTTTATGACTAACGTGTTATTTGAGTTTTCTTTAAGCCAAACTATCCATTTAATTGTTTTCTTTCCCAACTTAAATATAAGGGAGAAAGGATACTCCATACATTGGATGTCCACAGACAACTCTGATACTATTTTGATAAAAGTAAATCTTTCAGATCGTCTGATGAATTGTCATTCTTTATGAATATAAGAAGGGACAACCTGTGCCAAAACAGACTATTTCCAAATGAGTTTCTAAGGTTATTATCTTTTGTTATACTCACCATATCAAAACTATTCCAGGCAGGGTCAAGGACCACTCTACCAGGACCTTGGCTTCATCTATGGCTTTTTGGAAAGGGTTGGGTTATAGAAGTGTTCTAGAAGCTGCTACTTGGTCCTCTGTACATACTTTTGCAAAGTACTATAACTTGATTCCTTCTCTAGGTCTAGAGCAAGCTTTGCTAGGACCATTTCCAGAGGCTCCTGGACTCTTCTCCTTCCAACTCCCAAAGGTAGATAGCTATAGTAATTTACCCGTGTAGCTAAGGCTACTACAGAAGTGATCATTATGATGAGCATTCAAACATCTACTGGAAGGGGAAGCTGTACTTACACAACTGTCCTTTTTCACTGCAGGTAGATAGTAACCCTCTCCCCCATCTCATTGTCTCTGTCATTCCTTCGTGATATATTCAGAGTTTGCAGTGAATGCATATCAGATGTTACAAACAAGTACTTGTTCACATAAGTACATAGGTAAGTACTAGGTTACCTGCCCTTGCAGACTATTTTAAGCCTTGCTGATTTCCCTTTTGGTGCTTGAATTAACCTACCCCATCTGGTTATAGATTGACCTTCCCATCCCATGGTCGATAATTATATATTACCCCCTAATGAGAATAACTGGGGTTATGCCATTCATAATTTGAGAGGATGGAATAAAGCATTTAGGAGCTGCCTCTGTCCATTAGTAATACAGTTGGCAGTTCTGAGGTAAATTTTCTGTTTCCCATCCATTGATCTAAGTTGTGCTTGAATATGGACACAGATAAGCTTTGTTTTATGTGGATGGGGAGTCTGTTCCAGAACAGCAGTATCCTCTGTGAAATATGCATGCCCCTACGAACTTTTCTGTTGATATTGCAGAAGAGGTTATGATTCCTAGACTGGGTATTTCTGATGCCATTTGATTTATATGTCATGTGTAGTCAATCTAACAGCATTGGGTTGGGGGATGCCTTGTATGCCAGACACAGGTCACCTGTTAGCAGCCTGTAGTGA
>NC_056744.1:1581973782-1581988782 GCF_019279795.1 Protopterus annectens | reverse complement strand
TGTTTGTTTACCTCTTTAAAGAGTGGTAAGCATGTTTTTGCAACAGGTCGAGGTAGAAACTTAATGGAGTTGGGAATTACCTCCTTACTATGTAAATACCCTCACCACACAGCTTCTCATACAGAAAATAGATGGAGTTATGCATTATTTTAAGGATAGTCTTCTCAAAATTATTGGAACTGCAATCTTTAAACTATAAAGAACATATATCTGTGTTAGCAAGACTCCTCAACACCCACACAAACACATAAAGCTGCTACATTTCTATGTTAACAACAGTCACAGGAAACCAATAGTGAGATTGTGGAATGGCCATGCTGTTATTGTGCTGACAACTCCATATCATAAACACAAACCCACACGTAGCACTATGAAAGGCTTCTTAGTTGCACAGATCAGAAGTGGTTATAAATCAGTGCTTGAGCCTGGCTGCTTCATAGTTTCTTTCTGCTCACGACACACAAAGGTGAGATACTGTTGCTCATATATCTTTTAAATGGCTGCTTTGGATTCTGAAGCCTCCAACAAAAAAAGTGAGATAGGTTTTATGGCTGCCTCTTGGTGATTACTTTGTCTGAGATCCAGTGACCTCAGAATAAGAATAATTGAATATGGGGTTGCACGGGATACACATTTGTTAAACGAAGTTCAAAAATACGGATTAGTGCAGCAAAAAAGAAGGGAAGCTGAGAGCTGTGTTACAGGCTTGGGCTAAATGAGGAGATGTAGGGGAAGCGACTGCGACATAATATAGTTCGTCCTTCACTTGAGTAACGTGTTACCAGTGACTTAGATCTGCAGGGCCTTGAATAAAGCCATGCTGTGTATAGTAGCTCTGTAGACATTTGCATACAGCTTCCACTACACGTGTTCCCTTCATGCACCTAGACAAACTTTTCCACTCTTTTTGTTTCTTTCACCAAAAATAATTGTGGCTAATTTACTCACTTTCAGGGCCTTCATTTTTCTATTAGAGGTATTCACTATATTGGCTTAGTTAATTGTGATGTTTTCTTGCCATTCCTTGGCTGCGCAAACTGCTCATCATGACAGAAGTCCCTAGTCAACTTCTCAGCACTCTACTTCCTCTATAGAGCTGTTAATACTGTACAGTTTGGTCCTGTAAATGCAGGACTGAGCCTGCATCTCTAATCAGAATTCTGTTTCCTTTTCCATAGCTGCCACTTTTATCTTCAGTTCCAATCTAGACCTACTTCACAGAAACACATAATTTAATGGTAGATTTGGGCTACATGGATCACTAATGTTTCTAGTATTTAATGTTTAGCTTACATGTCCTACATTTCTAACAGCTCCCCATCTACAGTCTGTATGAGGATAACATTATGCATGTTCTGTGCATATTTAAATTGGTTGTTACGTCCTTTCAGTGATGTTGTTCCAATCACGCTCCATCTTTTCTGTGAAATGATACTTCCTGTTTCTCCTTAGCCTCTTACTGTACACCTTCAGACTGTCTACTCATTATCTTATTCATTTTTGTAACGATACTCATATCAGCATTAGTGAAAAACAATGGATTCAGCTGATGATGTTCTGTGCTGATTATTAAAAATAAAAACGTCAGTTAAATTATTCCAGTCTGGTAATGGGTTATTTGACAGGTGTCACCAATTGGTCGAATGGTTACCGTAAATTAGACACACCAAAAGCTAGGCTGCCTCAGTAGAGTAAAAGAAAACCATACTCATTCTGCTAGACAAAACATCGCCACTTCTTCTCTGCTCCCCACCATTTGTAAATGATGTAACTGATGTCAATGTCTGAACAATGGAACTGTTATTATGAATGAAACTGACTCTAAATGATGAAACAATGCAAATGATGTCCGTGATGTCTATATGGTGCTGCTTTTCTCCTCAGGCCTCCACTAAAAAGGGACACTGCTGAGTCTGACTTTCCCAGTAAGTAAATGCCAATAAATAAAAATGAATAAATATCAAGCAGAACAAAACGGTGATGCTTGTCTGCTAAGAAATTGTATTTTCCATTAATTCTTTTACAAGTTATATACAATGACACTGTGACAGTGGTTGCATTCTGTAGGCTTAATTAGAAACAGAACTTTTATTATGTGTAGGGATCAGTGTTTATGCAAGTCAGGAGGCAAAGTGGTAGAAGTGAAAATTGACTGGCTCTTTGGGGAGGATCTCTTCTGCCTCCTGTTTCTGATTTTAAAAATGTGCCTACTCTTTAGTGAGTTTTTATTTTATTTGTAGGGAAATAAAATTTAGAAAAAAATGATTACATAGTCTTGGGTTAAAAAAAAAGTGTATCACCATGTGACATGTAATATATTTCAACATATTAAAAAGTACAGTTTATGTGAATGGTGTGTAGGAAGCGTACAGGATACACTGTAAGAAAACATATGCTAAGCAGATTTGTAATGTTGTTCTTGTATATTAGACTTTTTTTTCAAATTAATTGGCTATTTGACACGACCGGTCTGAAAATAATAGTTATTCATCTATTAGTTAGAAAAGTTTGCAGAATTTTGCCATAGGCAGAGGATACAGACATTGATTAGTGCATTGCTGTCCTTGGCAGGTTGGAGATCACATCCCTAAAGCAGAGAGTGGCAAGATACTGGGAATATTGGGTCCAATATGTCCTTGTCCCTCATTGGCTTGAATGCACACTGGAATGGATATATACAGTCTCTGCAAACGTGTGTGAAAGGAGTAATAGTTAAATATAGTATCTATCTGAGGGGGGTATAGTTAGAAGGACAAAATATGCCCATTAGCCTCATTGACTATGAATAGACCCCCATTAGGCCATCCAGCTTCAAGGTTAGTCATTTCTGGGATATAATAATGGAATAGTGAAGGGGACAGATGGTGTGGGGAGAACAGATATATGGTCACAGATGGTGGAAGAAGAAAATAAGATAAATAGAAAGAAAATATAATTTATCATTCCTGTGAGACCAGATAATCTTACGCTGTAAAACACTGCATAGAACCTCATAACAATAAATAGTTCAGGATTTATATTTTTCTACTGAAGAATTCTGCCTAAAGTACAGATCAGTTCTTGAGCTAATTATTAGGCTTCTCAGAAATTCCCTCATTTATGAGATTGTAGTCTTAAGCTATGACCACTAGAGGGCAGCCAATGTAAAAAAAAAAAACTTCACAGCTAGTGCCAACAAATAATGGTCTCACATAATGCTAGTTCTGCCCACAGGTGCACAAAATAAAAACAAGGACCAAAAAAACTACTATAGGAATAAAAGGCTAAGTTTAATACCATTGTAAGTTCCTATGAGCCTATGAACATATAAAATAATCATTTTTTTGCCACCTATAGTTGTATCCTTCATAGGATCATAGGAAGTTACTAGGCTATTGGCCCTGAGGACCTTACAAGCCTAGCCAAGAACTTAGTCCATGTTCTGACAAGTCAGCACCTGATGCCGTGGTCCAACAGGGACACAGGTGGAATCCCAGGGGTGTATTTTCTGTTTCCCATCCAGTTATCCAGGTTGTGTTTAAAAAGGGTTAATGAGGTACTCTGCTTGATGTGGAGAGGGAGTCTATTGCACAGAAGGGGGAGTTTCTGGGACACATATCTGTCCTGCCAACAAGTGCTATTTATGTCACAGACCAGGTTGAGGTTGCGCACAGATGTTACTCGAATGGAGCTTGACTTGCGGATACGGAGCAGTCCCATCAAGGTGGGGTCTGAGATTGCTTTGTATGCTAGACAAAGGTCACCTCTGAGCAGTCTGTATGAGACTGAGTAGAGGGACAGGACATTTTAGTCTATGTATGTAGGGTAGATACTTGAGGCCCTGGATTCTCCTGGTGATGAACCTCTGTGGTCTCTCCAGCTGTTGCATGTGCTCTGTGAGGTACATGCCGAAAGGGGCATTGTATTCAATAATGGGTCTTATAAGGGGAGAATACAGGGATGTTATAACCTCTTTTTCCCTGGATGAGATACCCTTACTAATGAGGTGGGCCATGTAGAAAGCTTTCCGTACAATGAAGGCAATATGGTGGTCAAAAATCAATTTTCTAGCAACCTGGGTCCCCAAGTCCCTCATGACTGATTGCATGCTTAGGACCTTGTTTTAATGTGATCATTTGTGGGGACATCACGCAAAGGGGATAATAACACATTTTTGGCATTCTGTTTGATACCATGATTCTGGCACTAGTCATTTTTTTGCGTGAGACCCTCTTGGAGAATGTTTACATCACTAGGGGGATTGATAACAGCACCCAGCTTGCAGTCATCTGCAAACTTGGCAGCCATAGTCCACTAGCTTTGACTTGCACCTCAGAAAAGTATATCCCAAACAATAGAGTCTGCAAGACCAATCCCTGCAGTACACTGCACGTTACGGATCTACTGCTTGAGGTGGCTTCCCCTATTTTGACTAGGTGGGTTGTATCAGTGAGCCAGTTTGCTACCCATCTGGTAACATACGGATTGATGCCTAGTTGAGAGAGTTTATCTAATATGCCTAAGAGGGGAATAGTGTCAAAGGCTTTGACCTGGTCAAGGTAGGTGGTGTGCACAGTCTTCCCCTCGTCCATGGCTATGGTGAGTGTCTCAAAGAAGTCAACCAAATTTAACAAGCATGACCTGCCCTTGACAAAACCAAACTGTGTGGGATCAAGTGTTTGCAATGTGTCAATGTCCTTGTTAATGAGGTCCATAATAATCCGTTCCATGGCCTTGCAGATCAGGTTAGTTAGGCTGATGGGTCTATAATTTCCTGGATCTGTAGATGGTCCACATTTGTACAAAGGATGACAGTGGCTGTCCTCTACTCAGCTGGGATGAAGCCAGTACTCAGGCTTCGGTTGAATAGGGTGCCTAATAGTGCTGCAAGTTCCTGCCTGAGTTCATGTAGGATGCAGCCTGGGATGTTATCGGGTCTCATGGAGGCTTATTTTTTGCCTTTGAGAGGGCAGTGATGACTTCCTCCCTAGAGATAAGGGGAGGGAGCAGGTGCTGTGGACATCCCGATTTACTAATGGGGGGCAGAGGGGTGAAGTTATCACTGAACCTGTCTAACATCAGGTTGGCTATATCTACGGCATTTGTGTATGCGGTATCCTTGACCACCAGTTCTGAGCACAACTAATTGCTTTTGTTGAGACTGCAGAAATATGTGAAGAAGGCCTTATGATTATCTTTAGTAGCTGTGGCCAGTTTGGACTCAAAGTTTGCTTTGGAGGATTTCACTAGTGCTCTTATTTGCTTGTTCAGGCTAAGAAGAGATTGCTTTCAATTGGGCACCTGCTCCTTCTTGGTCCTGGACAGTAATGTTTTCCTTTTGTTATAGAGTTTATTTATTGCAGATGTCCACCAGACAGGTTTACTCTTCCCTGAGGAGGAGAATGTTGTCCTGTCAGGTATTTCTGATCCCATGCAGCTATATAAATGCTTTAATAGTACTTTGGTGTAAGTTTGGACATATGTGCCAGTTCCTGTGGAGGGACAGGGGGCTGTGAAACTGTTTATACATATATTGCAATCAGCTTCGGAGAAGATTTTTGTTTGACCCTAGTTGGGTTGGGGTGGGGGGGGTTGAGGGAGATAGTGATTCGAAAGTGAACACTATACGGTTGGATCTTACCAGGGAGGATGACACTGTAGGGATGCTGCAGTGGTTACTAATGTTGGTTAATACCAAGTGCAAGATATTATCACCTCTTGTAGGGGTGTCAACCAGCTGGTCCAAGGCATTTGCATTGATGAAATCAAGGAATCTCTGGGCATTTGTATTTTGGCATGAGTATTTCTTCCAATCTATGGCTGGATAGTTAAAGACTCCCAGGATCAGGGTAAAGGGTTAAATCTTGATAGATTCGAAGAGGTCCAGATAAGTAGAGTGGGCATCTTGAGTCAAAGTTGGGGGCCTGTAGCTAGCTATGATTTGAATAGGGGTCTTGTCAATGGTTAGCTACACCTGGAGTGTCTCTTGTGCGTCATACTGTTTGACCAGCCTGAAGGTGTCTATGTCTTTAATATATATTGTAACTCCACCTCCTTTTGATTTTCTGGACACTATTTGGGGTCTGAATGTATGACAGGATGAGTAACCTGGTATGGCTGGGGTGCTCTCCGCACCTTTGAATAGGTTTCTGTGACTGCACAAATGTCAGCATCTTGCAGGGTTAAGAATGCTTGCAATGAGTGCAGTTTCATGTTTAGACTCCTAGCATTTAGCAGCATGACTTTTAATTTACAAACTTAAGTTCATGTTTTTCTTTTTATGGTGCAATCCAAGCACCGTTACAGAAATAAGAAATTCATATAAAATTATAAATAATATAGCTAGAGTCATGATGTCATTGCTTTTAGGCTCTGTTTTTCTTAAAAGTGTTAGTAAACAACAAAACAGTAAATATTCCATAGCTCTTCTTGCAGACTGTAAGCCTTGGTTAATCTGATTTGTTGTGGATAAGCAATGTCTCCTAAGATGATTGCCAGATTGTACTCTTGTGGTCATCACATCTCCCAAAAGGGATTCACTTTCAAGGCCTGTTTTGTTGAGGTGACAAGCATGGTATTAAATCTTGTTTTCACAGTCCTACATGCAATGAAATTGCTTTGGCCAGGAGGACTAAGAAGCTTCTACATTTTTTTTAGAGCATAAGAAAGTGTGAGGCATGTCTTCTTTGTGGAGGGTTGGTTAACTGTAACATTTGCATTTGTCTAGACTAAGGATCTCTGCAAGTTTAGGAACCCAGAACTTCCTCCAAAGGTATGCCTTTTATTCTTCCAGCAGTAACACAGCAGATGGCAACAGATTTGTTAAATTATACTAGGGGAGCTAATTTTAACAACCTCTCTAAGAAAAACAGATGGTCACACAGAACAAAGATCTCTACACATCATCCTGAAAGAGATGAAAACAATTTACAGAGCCCTAGTTGTCTTTTAGGAGAGCTTTTTCAAGGAACACCCTGAAGTCAGTACAGACAGTACAACAGTAATGTGTCTACAGGCAAGATGTAGCAGGAAGACTGGGGAGAGATATTTCTCATATATACAGACTCTACCGAATGACTTCAGTTAATATCGAACTACAGAACCAGGTGTCAGACCTGATCATTAGACAGATAACTCTGATGCAGAAGTAGAAATTGGAACCAAGGGCATTTCAAGGCATTACTCCGATGTGGAGAATGCACAATTGCATTAGTTTTTGCAATACATCTCACCAATCAACTAAAAATTATCAGCTCATGCCTGCTTCATAATTCAACATGGAACATAATATATTTTCATTCCCAAGAACTCTCTGTATCCCTATCCACCCTTTCCCTAGATAGACAAAAGTATTAAAAAAGCAAAACAGGACAAAGCCAGTTTAATTTCGATAGCTTCTTATTGGTCTATACAGACACGATTTTCTCTGCAGATGAACGTAAGTGTCCACCCACCTTTGTTCCTTCCTCTGCACAAAACATTGCTGACATATCAATAGGACAGTGTATTAAGCCCCACTGTTAAGATTGGCTCTTTTTCAAAATAGAGCATCAGTTTTAATTTTAAACAGTACTTTCTTCCCCCAAAAATGATAAACATCCTATTCCAGCCCAGAAGTTGCAGATCTGGGTAATGCTACCTAAGTGGTACCATTGGGGAAGGGAATAACTTAGTGGGAGCCATGTTGTTATAGCTGATCAAACTTAACTCAAGATATAAATCCAGCCCAGGGGAAAAAGGCTCATTGCCCCAAGGAAGCCAGAAAGCCAACAACAAGCACAGGAATGGAAGACATGTGTTTCCTGGAGAATAATAATGGGCAAAAATTCATTTAAACAAAATACTAGACTCCGTTAATTAGTTCTTTAAAAGTAATATGGTTTACTCTTCCATTACGTGACTCACCTGTCTCTTCTCTCCTACTAGTCTGTTACCAACTGTTAACTAACCTAATCTGCAGTGCCTTCCTATAGAGAACTTTAAACTTAAGACCTCCAACAAGGAATACTTATACTCCGTGGGATCTGATGGGATCTGATGGGAAAAGTAACTTTTCCTCTCATTAAGTCAGCTGATTCAGTGGAGATTAAGTAGCTTTCTTGAAAATAACTTATCCTTAGTAGTGGGCATGGCTCCTTATTGTAATTTCACGACCCGTAACTATGAGACTTAAAATTACAAAAATAAACAGCAAATTAAAGGGATAACAAATTGTGAAAAAGTGCTGTTCGACATGAAAATGTTCCCTTGAAAGTGCATTATTTTATGATTAAGCTACAGTCTGTAGTTTTACAGAAACAGTCTGTACAACTCCCAATTTTTTTATTCAAAGTTCCAGAAGGAAGGCAAAAATCCACTGCATGTAGTGTAGAACCAGACAAAGCTTGGATGCTGCACCAGGAAAACACAGACCAGTTGTTTGTCTTCATCCGGTAAGGAAATGAAGGCATGTCTATATCCAAACAAGTTTTGTCCGGATTACTATCCATTTTTTAAGAGTTTATCTTCTTGGATTCTTTTCTACACAGTTTGACTATGTGTCAAAGTACCAAATGCTATGTGCCAAAAAGCAAATAATGGAAAAACATTTCTCTGACACTTCAAATCAAAACACATTAAAAACAGTACATATTTATATATATTTTGCAAGGGCAGACTACTCAAGATCACCAATTAGGTAGGAATATGTCACCACACCTCTTTCTAGCATATTCTCACACTAACATCACACAGACTTGTATTACAGAAAATTAAAATACATTAGTTTTTTTTCCAAACTATTTTTTCTTACTTCAAAATTGTGTTAACCACTAAGTGAGAAAATATTGGTGGGTGTTAGACGGTGTCAAGAAACTTCCACCTTCAAAAATAATCTCAGTCAGATGGTTTTCAGTAATTTGCTTTCTGTCAAATGGCATTCTCTCTCTAAATAAGCAGATATTTCTAATTCAGATGTTAAGACAATTCAGAGTTTTAGTCATGACACTTCTTTTAATTCCTTCAAAATATGTGTATTCATTTATCCTGATCATTTTAAATGACGAATGGTTTGGGGTTTCTACAAGCATCATTTTATGTACTTCAATGATGTATGCAAAACTGCAGACAGTTCTGTAGGCTGAGTCTCTGACTACTTATATGAGAAAGAGGAACGTCTTGGTTTTGAACATAATATGTTTCCTCCTATACATTCTAGGATCTGTTCAAAGTGACCTAAATTGGAACTGAACATGTGTTTGTGTGTGTGTGTGTGTGTGTGTGTGTGTGTGTGTGTGTGTGTGTGTGTGTGTGTGTGTGTGTGTGTGTGTGTGTGTGTGTGTGTGTGTGTGTGTGTGTGTGTGTGTGTGTGTGTGTGTGTGTGTGTGTGTGTGTGTGTGTGTGTGTGTGTGTGTGTGTGTGTGTGTGTGTGTGTGTGTGTGTGTCTGTGTGTGTGTGTGTGTGTATGTATGTATAAGGAGCTCAGGAATATTTAGATCTTTACAGTTTGTGCAAAGACTCCATAAATACTCAGAATTTTGAAGCCTCAAAGTACATAAGATGTCCAGCTATATAGAAGGAGCTCATTTTCTGGGAAAGTGATACACATCCTCTGTTACTTTCAGCTGTTAATCACAAATGAAGAGTTACTGCAGTACACAGTGGTTCAGTGGTCAAGGTTTTTGCTTAACATCTGCAGGATTCAGCCCAGGTCTGTGGTATAAGTGTGTTACAGAGTTTATTTGTTTGTTCTCTTCAAATCTTAATGGATGTTTCTGTTGGCACTCTGGTTTCTTCCCAGTTCTCTAAAACTTGATGGCTATTTGTCCTATGTCTGTGTGTGTGTGTGTGTGTGTGTGTGTGTGTGTGTGTGTGTGTGTGTGTGTGTGTGTGTGTGTGTGTCTGTGTAAGAATGTAAGAACATTACTACTACGACACTATTGTGAGGATCTTGGAGTCAATGTATTCAGAGATGCAGGGCTATGTGGACTGTCGAGGAACACAGCTCCTTATAATCATACTGTTCTTTTCTTATTTATTTATTTATTTTTTTTGGATCAGATGGCCAAACTGTTTTTTATTTTTTGTTTCTTTTTTGCTTTTTTTATCAGAGTTCCGGTGGATGTGTATTTCATGGGAATGGTGTACACTACTAGGAAATGGAATTACTGGTAGCACAGGTGAATATGAATAAATATAAAAATACACAAAACACACTACTGCCTTGCCCTACAACAATTACTCGGACCAGAACCCCACTATTCCCTTACGTACAACTAAGTAAACAATGCACTACATTGTACTACCTGCTCTTTATGGCTAGGAAATGACCACCTATGGGCAATCTCATCTAGAGACAGCGTGGGACCATATCAGATCACCACAACTAAATCTAACAATCATCACAGTACTTTGCTTTACTCAGTCTTGGTTGCTGAACTGTAAAATCCCATCACCACATAGCTATGAGCAGAATCAAACCAAAAACATTTTAACTAATTAAAAAGGTTGTATAAATTTAAATTGTGACTGCTCATGGTCTAGGAATTTTGACTCCTAAACCTCCTTATATTAACAGGGGTATGCTACCTAAACTACTCCTGTTAGCTCATTAATCTTCTACTCCTTCTAGCTTGTTCTAAATTTCACTCCATTTCAGTTCAAATCCAGCGTTGTCCCTTACCAATATCCACAGTTTCTCTCTCTCTCATGCCTACTAACACTCTCCCATACTCTTGAAGTATTTTTCTATCTCAGTACCCACTTTAAGTGGCTGATAATCCAAGAAAATGCAGCTCCGATGTTAACAGTTCAATAATTTAATAACATAATACTTCACAAAGCTCGTAGAACACATAAATTCACCATATAGATCCACAGACAGTAAGGGTTGAGCGCTTTCATCTGCTGACACAGATTTCATCAGAACCTAGAATGATACTAAGACAATAGTTTTTATAGCGGTTTAGGCGCCAAAAATATTAGATTATTAAACTTAATTACTCAGCACACTGAGTGAATAAGGAAATCCTTTCCAGTGAAAATTAGAATTATGAGATCCTATGCTGTGAAAATTAGATTAAAATAACACCACATCATCAGCTAAGGGATGCACTAAGCTTCCTAATAAATAAATACATACTATCTAAAAGTGCATGAAGTGCTATAATGACATTGGACTTGATCAACTATTTCATATATATATCCACTAAGAATATTGACACTAATGAACCATTTTCACATAAATACAAATTTGAATACAATGTTGAATGTGAACATCTATTAATACATAAAAATACAATATTAAAAATACAATAAAATATTCCAGTGTTTCGTCAAAATCTCCTTCAAAATGTCAACATAAGGCCCATACACGAGTACACACGTGCAACCTTCTGATTCTTTTTTCTTTTTAAAACTTCAGATGATATTTGTAACATCGTCGGATCAACACCCAAATTTGTTTACAAAACATCCTTAAATATTAAAAAGATTTTAGAAAGGAGAAAGGATTATAATAGGGAAGCCATTGGTACTAAACATACTAGGAAATGTGGTTTTTGTAAGCAATGCAAGTTTATTAATGAAACTAATGTTGTTAAGTTAAAAAATATTACTGCCAACAGTATATACAGTAGAGGGGGGAATTGCAACACCTCCAGAATAGTATATATTGCTACTTGTGTAGTATGTGATGCTTTTTATATTGGAAAGATGGAAAGGAAACTCAAGACTAGAATATATGAGCATACTTATAAAATTAAAAAACAGGATTCAAATAACGCTCTAAGTAGACATATTCTAGATAAAGGTGTTGAACATTCCTTCCTTTTCAGTATTATTGACATTATAGCTCACACTACAACAGTAGGTAATTGGAAATGCTTTTTAGCACTTTTAGAAAGCAAACGGCAAATACTATGTGATGCCACTACACAACCAGGTCTAAATGATCATATTAGTATAAAACCTTTCCTTATTTTGGATAGTTGAACATAAGTTTACATCCACCCACTACATTTACTTATTTTTTGTATAGTTATTAGCTTATACTGTCATGCATGTTTATATTCAGGATTATACATTGTTATATAATTGTATACACTTCTTATTTTTTCAAATACCAAGTATACTTGATGCATTTAGTTGATACTTGGGACTACGCATTGTTAAATTGTTAAAATTTTTAAATATTTAATATTTTATATTTTCATAATTTCATATTTTCATATTGTATTTTTAATATTGTATTTTTATGTATTAATAGATGTTCACATTCAACATTGTATTCAAATTTGTATTTATGTGAAAATGGTTCATTAGTGTCAATATTCTTAGTGGATATATATATGAAATAGTTGATCAAGTCCAATGTCATTATAGCACTTCATGCACTTTTAGATAGTATGTATTTATTTATTAGGAAGCTTAGTGCATCCCTTAGCTGATGATGTGGTGTTATTTTAATCTAATTTTCACAGCATAGGATCTCATAATTCTAATTTTCACTGGAAAGGATTTCCTTATTCACTCAGTGTGTTGAGTAATTAAGTTTAATAATCTAATATTTTTGGCGCCTAAACCGCTATAAAAACTATTGTCTTAGTATCATTCTAGGTTCTGATGAAATCTGTGTCAGCAGATGAAAGCGCTCAACCCTTACTGTCTGTGGATCTATATGGTGAATTTATGTGTTCTACGAGCTTTGTGAAGTATTATGTTATTAAATTATTGAACTGTTAACATCGGAGCTGCGTTTTCTTGGATTATCAGCCACTTAAAGTTTTTCTTGGGTTCGTGGTGGTGTTTTTACATACTCAGTACCCACTTTAACATCTACTCCTTCCTTGTCACACATATCCTCTCATGTTATATTTTTTTACTTAACAGCTGTTCTATATATCAAACTCTAGTTATAGCTCATAGCAGGCTAAAGGATATCCACATTTTATATACACAGCTGATCTACTTAACTTTGAAGAGTATTTTTCAAAGTATAAGAAATCTCTGTCTTGGCTGAGAGATCTCTTACACAAGCTGGGATTCCAAGAGAACATTCAAAAGTCTTTTGTGACTCCCTCACACAGGACTGTGCTCCTGAGATGTCACCTAGACACCTCAATTCAAGGAACTTTTTTCCACAAAAAAAAAAAAAAAATAGATCATTATCTAGATCTATTTCAAATGTTTTCCACTCAGACTTTGGTCACTGCAAGAGAATACCTCAGGATTTTGGGTCTCATGGCATGTATGATTCTCATGATAACCCTGGCAAGACTCCACATAGTAAAGATACAGTGGTATCTGAAGCCTCCTTGGTCCCAGCAACAACTCCCTTTATCATGTCAAATCTGAGTGCTGGGGTTTGTCATAAAGTAAAAGGCTTTGAGAACTCTCTGGTTCGAATATCTTTGGCAAATAAAATTAAATGCATGTTATCCACCTGGTCTTAACAACAGAGAAGATTTTGTGGCTTTTTTGAGAAGGAAAGGGTTAAAGCATTAATCAGCAAAGGTAGATCATGTGACCCAAGAGGTATAAATTAGTGTCTCTAATTGCATAACCAATCTGAAGAAGTCTTATAATTTCAAATGAAAGCGCTTACTGTTTAATGTGTTGTTTGAAGTAATACATTTTAGTTTGGTTCTACATCCAACTTTTGATTGTTATATACTGTGACGACTGGAGAGAGATGGGCGAAGGATGCCAGCCTAGTCAAATAGAATTTAATATATAATTCTATCAACTGTATAAATAAATGTAAAATACAGGCTTGTGTTTTTAAATGTAAGAAAACAATGTGAAATGTGGAACTGCAAAATATGTGACAACATTGCGCTCTACTGGCCCAGTAAAGCATGTTGTATCCTTTCATGTTAGAATTTGGCCCATGGGTGGCTGGATGAAGATTTCATGCCCATTGTTTTAAGGCTAAAGTTTATGACCAGAATTTAGATGTCGAAGGTGCTTTTATTGCTTTAGTTTCTGTTAGCATATACATGTGAAATGTCTTGTATCGTTGTAAGTTTCTGAGGAGGTGTTAGATTGCTAAATAATGCAGTTTGCGGCCTGAGAACTCAGACCAGGTGTTAAGATGATGCAATATGAATACTGGGAAAACCTAAGTGTCACAAATGATGTAATTTTGGGAGGGCCTTAGAGACATGTTTGTTAGTAATGTTTAAATTCTATTTCTCACAAGAGAACAGGAGCATTTTGATCTGGACATCTAACTTATCAGCACTTTGCTTATGCTCACATGTAAGTTTTTATCACGGTGATATCTTGCAGGAATAGTTAAAGCTAGTAAAGATTAATTATGTATTTTTCTTTGAAACCAGACCTGTTCTACTGTATTATTTTAAGTTTTTGTGTGATCTGTAAACTCTTAGATATCTCTGTGGTGTAGTAGATTTCTCTTGTGTTTTAATTATTTATTATTAAATATTTTTTAAAACCTTCTACCTGTGGTTGTTTTTGTGGAGATGAAGTATGCTTTAGAGTACATTATATATTTATAGAGTTTACTGTCTAAGCCCTTCCAATAAGCCTTAGACTGTATAGTCACATTACCCTTGGATATTAATATTGCACAGTAATAATTGGACTCCCTTTTAAGGGCCTTTTAGTAGCTGATATTATTAACTGGGTGGTGGCCGTAATTACTACCATATAGTCTAGGTAAAGGGGCACAGCTGGAGAATCTGTGTCAGCCTTTCCCAGGAGTGTCTGTGAAGTTGTATAAATACTTATCTCAAAGTGTGTGTGTGTTGCGTCAGCTACTTGGGCAGGGGCATGAAGCGCTGGTTGGACAGAGAGGGTACTGGAAGGTCTAGCTTGCCCAGTTAGGCAGAGACCTGGACCCTATAGCTGTGCCAGTGGGGAGTCTTATTGAGGACCTAGAGAGCAAGGTAGCAACCAGCCTCAGACTGACTGTGATCTCTGTGTGCACTTAAGGGAAATTGTACTTTACTGTGTATTAGTTATCCTTTCCTCTGCTAGGAGACGACCTCCCTGGTGTTAGTGGTGAGGATTGAGGCTCCT